>NW_010142575.1:22803-40588 GCF_000699245.1 Pterocles gutturalis | reverse complement strand
CCCATCTCTTTATGCCCCCACGTACCCAGTCCCGGGAGCAGTGGCTGGCAAAAGCCACTCACTGTTTACTAGCGGAGGTAACATTGGAGACAACTTAATCCTAGGTGCACACAGGCACCCGCATCAGTTATTACTCGCATGGCTCAAACACAGCAGCATCCTAGAAGAGTCCCAGGATGACCTCTGGCTGCTCCACAGCTTGCTCGTCACATACCGAGCTAAACGCAGTGCGAGCGTCCAAACAAGTTGTGTTGTCAGAAGAGCATCAGGCATAAGAGAAACTTCTCGATGGCCAATGTGAAGCCCAGGGGGTTGTTGGCTGCCGTGTGGTCCTTCATTAAATGAATGTAATACATTTAGCAATGAAATTCAACCTTTTTACAGAGAATGTTCATGAAGTCCTGTGTCCATGAGGGAAGGCCATGGGGCAGTTTCTGAGGTAAAAATCTGCATTATGTGTAAGGTCTGTGGAGCACCATTTTGATATTCTAGTAAGATTTTATTGTGCGGGAAGATGATGACAGCAATTTTGTGGGGAGTCGCTTATCTGCAAGCAAACATAGACCTGTTTAAAGCTGAATACGCTAAGCACACTGTGCTATCAGACTTAGTGATTGTAGCAAGATAGCAGTGAAGGAAAGAGACTCCTTCGGGTTTCTCAGTGCCCACTTAAACAAACACATTCACTGAACAAGAAGAACCTATCCTTCCCTGGCATCTCTTGCTCTGGGGTTCCTACTGTTGCAGACCCAAAGTGAACTGGTTCATGAAACTGATGTGCTGCAAACTCACCCTGCAGGGAAAGGACCGGTTCTAGCCTGAAGC
The DNA here is from genome assembly GCF_000699245.1 of Pterocles gutturalis. Classification (NCBI taxonomy): domain Eukaryota; kingdom Metazoa; phylum Chordata; class Aves; order Pterocliformes; family Pteroclidae; genus Pterocles; species Pterocles gutturalis. The sequence continues at coordinate 39,763 of NW_010142575.1, read as the reverse complement.
GAGCGCGTGGCCTGCTGCTGGGGAAGGGACAGGGGAATGTGGCTGTGGTGAATAGGAGCAGGCTGGCAATGATGGAGAAACTGCAGCCTGGGGTGGGGCCATTCTTGGACCTGCTGCTCTTGCTTGCTACTGAGGTGTTGTCCTAACACACCTGCAGAAAGCCAGGCACTTCCACAGCCTCTGCCTTTAGGGAGCCCTGGGGACTAAGGCTGGCATCTGCTTAGGCCTTGGCATGTGACTCTGCCTTGGACAAAGGATGCTATTAGTTCAGACTGTCTTGCTTCATAAAGGGAATAGATTGCTCTATCCATTGAGGCTGAAATTAGGGTGCTGAGTATGTTCTTCAGCTTTAAGTAGGCTGATTGCCAGCAGAAAAGTTACTTGCTTAATAGTGGTGACTGTTACCTCCTAGGACAACCTTCTTCATATTTGTCTGCAGATCTGATCCTCTTCTCCACAGAGATGTAGGGAACGGTATTGAACCAGAGTGTGTTCTGGGTGGGAACCATTTTAGAATTTGCATTTTGTCACGGTTCTTCTTAGAAGGGAAAATGGAAGCTTTATGACTTTGGGCACCTGAGAACTCTTAAAAGAGGATTTTTGTTTTGATGTTTGCTACTCTTTTCAGCACCTTCCAGAATTGTTTCTACCATATTGGGAGGAAAAAAGCATGAGAGAATCCGAAATGCTCTGTTGTAAAATTCAGTTTATTTACAGGATGAGTTTGCTTGTCATTAAGAAGTTTGAATTATTGTCATAAACATCTACAAACACTTTGAGTCCAGTCTTAGTGCATAAATTTTTGTGGCAAAACTCCAGTCCTTATCTCAAATTATAAAATAGTCTGGAAACTAGGCATAAAGTAGGCATAGATAATTACTCATAAATATTCCATAAAGGTTCCAGTAATTTCACTTGTCGTAAAAACAAAACTATTCTATTGTACAATAAGTATGCACTCTGAGTAGTTAACTTGTGATATCTGATGTTGCAGTACTGTTGGTTTATCAAATTACCCACAGTTTTTTGTTTTTTTTTTTCAGTTTAGCCAGTTACTATTCAAGAAGAGCAGGGAAAGAACTCACAGTGCTTGTGGTTTCCCCTATGCATATAAAAAACCACTGAAGAAGCTACAGGTTTATATATCTATAAATAAAAGAACATGTAAAAGTATAAGGGAAGTGATAATATAAAGGTTACCTTAGGTGTATAAAGCGTACAAATGTGTCCGCAGTTTAGTGAAGGAGGATATAAGCCAACATGCTACTTCACATTCATTTTGTATTTCAGTCACTTTTGATGCACTCATTTAATTAATAGTTTAAACTCTTTTCTCTGTATTGACCTGGTGGACACTAGGAAGCAGTCTCAGCACGTCCAGAATTCTGATTGCACGTGCTTGTCCAGATTTATTTTCTGTATTAATTCCTGAGTTCTTAAGCAATTGGTAAGTGCCCTGACACTTATTAGGAGTTGGTATCCCTAGAGACTGAATTCCTGTGGGTGTTGAACCCACAATGGGCAGGTGGCACATTGCAGTGGCTGTGCTTGGGAGGGACAGTCCCACCCCAGCCTCTTGTCCCTGTCCCTATGCTCCTACCCTTTCTCTCCCACCCTAACTCCCCATACAGTTAATATCCTGCCAAATAAACTTTCTAAAATGGTGTAGATGCTCAGGTCAGCATAAGGAAGAGGACAAGGGTACATGGCTAAGAGCAGGAAGCCATTTTGACTGATTCCTGCTATTAGACTGGTGGAAGCTCTATGGTAAATCATACTGACTTTCTTAATAATGATGCCTGTGCCTGTGCCTGATTCTGAATATCAGAGCTAGTTCCTTCTCCAGGCCAGTCTAGTTTTTGCATCCCTCTCTTCTCTGCTTCAGAACATCGGCAGTGAAGTTGTTTCTATTGTTTCCATCATAAATTTGGACTGCAGAATAATTTCACAGAGGCAGGTAGCTGAGTTTGTGATTTTTCATTCAGTGCAATTACCTAAAATAGATTTGAATCAGTTGTCCATAGAAAGAAAATCCCTTCTCCTTTCATATACTTTCTTCTGAATCATCCAATCCTTTGTCTGTTGCTTCATCTAAAAGGAATACTAAACATGCTGTTCAAACTTCACAGCAGCTCTTTCAGACACATATTGTAAGTTCTTATACTGTTTATATTTTTTAAGAATGTAAATGGAAAGATTTCAATGACAAAGTGGGGCAATACATCTTCCAACCAACTCATCAACCTGCTGAGAGCTTGAAATTAGGAATGACAGTGGAGGGAGGTTATGACCCATAGTTCGGTTAGGGAGCAGTGAACTGGGGTGGAAAGCAAAGGGTACAGGGCAAAGGGAACAAGAGAGACCTGAGGAAATGTAAAACAGGATGAAGAAACAACTACCTCGAATGTATGTATACAAATACACGCACTGGAAAACAAGCAGGAGGAAGTCAAGTGCTGCGTACAGTCACAAGACTACAGTATCATTGGAGTAGCAGGTTTGGTGTTAACAGCTCACACAGTTAGAGGGTTGGAATAGATGGATACAAGGGAAGATGAGGAGTGAAGGTTGCTGTCATTGTGAAGGAGCTCCTCATGTGTATGGAGATCTTCTGTGGGGTGGACGGCTGACGGTGTGCTTGAGAGTCTGTAGGTTAGGAACAGAAGAGAGGACTTTGAGGGTTACACGATGGTGGGGATCTGTTACAGAGAAAATGGACAAAGCCTTCTTTAAACAATTTGAAGAAATGATGAATTGTTGATGTTGGTTCGTATGAGGGACTTGAACCTTCTGACATCTGCTGGAAGTGCAACGTGGTAGGATGCAAGCAGTCAAGATTTCTCAGTGATGTTGGGAATAACTTAATACAGGATGGACTAACTAGGGGTGAAGTGCAGCTGGATTTGCTATCCACTGACAAGGGAGAACTGCTTGGAGCTCAAGATCCTGAGAAGAGTAAGGAAGGAGGGAAGCAGAGTGCAGACCTTGGACTTAAGAAGAGCAGATTTCAGTTTCTCAGATTTCAGAAACTGTTAGGTTGGATCCCATGGGGGTCAGCTCTGAAAGGAGAAGGAACTCAGGAAAGCTGTCAGGTCTTTGAGGTCAGCATCTTCCAAGTGCAGGAGTGCGGCATGCCAATACTGAGGGAAACAAGCAGGTGTATGAGGAGACCAGCTTGACCTACCAGGGACCTCATGGCTGAGCTCTAGTGGAAAAGAAGCAGTATATCAGAGGCGGAAGTGGGGGTTGGCTACAAAGGATGAATTTGTAAAAATTGCCCAGGCATGCAGGGATGGTGCTTGGAAATCCAAAGCTCAGCTGGAGATGGGAATTGCAAAGGATATCAAGGGCAACAAGAAGAGTTTCTCGTGCTTTATTAGTAGTAAAAGGCTAAATAAGGAAAGTGAAGACCTGTTGCTGAATGCAGCAGGGAATTAGTGACAATGCACTGAGCTACTGAGTCCTGCGTTTGCCTCAGTCTTCAGCAACCAGATCTCTCCAGCCTGTCTCTGCCAGGTGCTGGAGTGCCCCTTGATACGGCACTTCTGATAAGGGGGAAAGGTAGAACTTGTGCAAGTCCACAGTTTGGGAGCACATACTCTCTTCCTTGCAGGAACTACTGAGGCCTGGCAATTCCATCTATATTTATGATCTTTTATGTATTTCATATTATAGTCACATTCAAAACTGAGGGATAGAAAAGGTTTTCTGTTCACAACATACAGCAGAGCTTGCTAAAACAAGTGGCTGAATGAAAACACTTCTGAGAAACACTGACTTCCTAGTTTGCTCTCAGCCAAGTAGCAGTGGTTTCACTGAGTTGTCAAATGATGCTTCCTACCTCCTCTACATGAAATACAGAGATTACAAATGTAGAGGCACCAGCACCAGAACTGGTGTTTGTGCATAAATATCAAGGCCACTGATGCAACTGCTGTAACAGAGCCACGTGAGAGATTCAGCTCTGTCACAGCCCGGAAGGGAGATTTTGCATTGCTTTTCAGGCCACAGGTTTGAAGAGAAATTTGAGTGTTGCTTTGTAAATACTGTAGGATCACTGTAGTGACACGTATCATGTGTCTTCAGGGGAATGTGTTGCTGATAGAGAGCTTAATTAGGTGGTTGGAGCCTTAGCAGAGAAGTTTCACACACAAAAAACCCGAGATACTTTTGAGAGACAATGCTATAAAATCTTTATCCTGAATACCTTCTAGGCTTTCTAAAATTTGCTGTCATCAAATGTAGCACTAATGCATGCAAGTAGAGAGGCTGCTGTGGTTTTCACTAGTCAGTGAGGGGGCCAGAAATCATGATTTGTGTACGGACAAAATGTGAAGATGTTAGATGGACTGGCATTAGACAAGGACTGGTCAAAAGAATGTAACAGATCTTGATTATTTTTGTTATTTGGTTTATTTATAATTGTGAAGTTGCAGATGGTTTTAGTTTTATTTTGAAAGGCTTGACTTTGAAAGACTCATTTATATTCTTTGAATTCTAAGTAGCCAGTAGTACCTGGCTCAGTACAGAGGTCTGCCAAAGGTATTGCTTTGCAGGAATTCTGTAAGTATGTGATCATTATAGTGACATTTTTTCCTAATCCCTAGCTATCTAGTTCTCTTCTGTCTTTGTAACTTTGAAGAGTCTCAAGTTGTATGTAGAGTAAATTAGACTACAAAGGATGTCCATTCATCAATTTCGTAGAATCCTAGAATGGTTTGGGTTGGAAGGGACCTTAAAGATCGTCTAGTTCCAAGCCCCCTGCCATGGGCAGCGACACCCTCCACTAGACCAGGTTGCTCAAAGCCTCATCCAGCCTGGCCTTGAACACCTCCAGAGATGGGGCATCCGCAGCTTCTCTGGGCAACCTGTTCCAGTGCCTCACCAACCTCACAGTGAAAAATTTCTTCCTAATATCTAATGTAAATCTGCTCGCTTTCAGCTTAAAACTGTTACCCCTTGTCCTATCACTACACTCCCTAATCAAGAGTGCCTCCCCATCCCTCCTGTAGGCCCCCTTTAAGTATTGTAAGGCTGCTGTAAGTTCCCCCTGGAGCCTTCTTTTCTCCAGGCTGAACAACCCCAACTCTCACAGCCCGTCCTTGTATGGAAGGTGCTCCAGCCCTCTGATTATCTTCATGTCCCTCCTCTGGACCCACTCCAACAGATCCATGTCTTGACATTGATTGTCTTGAACAACTTTTGTTGAACGGAATATACAAAATTATCTTATTGCATTTCTGATTGTTATCTATTAATATCTTTAAACGTCTGTATCAATTTGCCTTTGTAGACAGAAGCATACCTGTATAGAGTTCTAGCTGAAGTTCTTCCTTGAGAAGTTTGTAGAGTAGGTTTCTGCATATACTCACAGTAATGTGTGTTTTCAGAATCAGGTTTGTTCTGTGCGTATTACAGAGATATCCTGTGTTGAAAGTAGTCTAAGCTACCTGACATCAGGTTTTGCAATTTATTCCCTTGTAACTGGAATTCTTTTTTGACTGCTTTCCAATGGAAGCAAAACTTACTCAGTCTGCCTGCTTTTTTTGAACATGTTGACCAAATTCAAAATAATTCAGAGAACAGCACAGTTCTTAAAGATGCCTAAGTTTCTACAGAACTTATAAAACAAGCCTGTTAGGTAGTGAAGAGGTAAGTCCACCTGGTGAAAAATAGCAGCAAAGGTTTCACATCTTAGACAGAAAATCCTTGCTGCCACAGCCTTTGTAAATACCCAAGCTGTGAGATAACCTTCGGTCACACCTTTGAGAAGAACACACACAAAACTCACAGTGGTGCTTATTTTGAAATACATTCACAAGATGCAAATTGACATTCGTTAGTCCAGATGCAGGGAGACTGCTGCAAATACATCGCTTGCAACGGTACACGTTATAGTAATAGTCATATAGTGCTTCCTACCTGGAAGCTTTACAGACTTAAATTCTTTCAGCATTATTACATGAATATGAAAGATGGAAGTTATATTCCTTTATTGCTGTTAATGGGCAAATTGAAACAGAGAAATTAGCTATAGCACAAGATTACACATTAAACCTGTGTTAGAGCTGGAAATGAAACTCTGTCTTCTATGTCTTCACTGGAAGAGCCCTTCTTCCTCACACTCTTGGGAGCCAAATGACGCATTGTGGATCATGACTCAACTAGTTATTATTTGTAATGAGATTTTTTAATTGGCGGTAAGTAGTAATTTTAAAATGGAAATGTCCTTGCATTATTTTAAATTCCACAGGGTGCATATTTGTTGCTACTGGTGCCTTAAATGAGAAGAAAATTACTTAGCTGTAATTCTTTTTCTTTGAAGGCAGATGTCTGAAACAAATAACCTCACTACACCCTTTATCTGTATGCCATCTGAACCAAAGCTAGGTGGTTATTTTGGTTTTTATTCTATTACTCATCGCCAGGAAAATGTGGCAGAGCAACATATGTGTTCTTTACTGGGGTGAGTGCTGCGTCAAGAACAATAACTCTCCAGGAATAAAAAGTTGGAAAGTACTGCTTTTGAAATACAGAAGTCATTGGGGTTTGTAGTAAGTGAAGCAAAGTCTCAGCTTGTCCATAGTGAGTCTTTGACATTTATGTCATAAAAGAGAAGATGGAAATATTTTCAAAGGGAAAGTGAAATTTAAAATTTTGATTGTTTTTGCTCATTTGTCTGTCATGTATTCAAGCAGTGAGGGACAGGGCAGGCAGAAGTGGGTATTACAGGGAGCTGCAGACTTCTCTGGCAAGTGCAATTACTAGAATTATTGGAATTATTATTTTCATGAACTTCTAAAACTAAATTGTTAATATAGACAGCTGAGAATTTTATAAAAAGATAAAAATTGTATTTGTTATTGATTATGTGTGTGTATTGCTGTGCCTACTTTTTTTTATGTAAAAACCCTCTTTTCTGTTGCCAGTAGTTATTTTCTGAGCTCAGCAGTTTGGGCTAAAGCACTTCTAAACTCAGCGTCCCTGAAGGTGAATTTTGGAATTTTCTCCAGAATTGGTGCTACCCTATCTAAGAATGAGAAAAAGAAAACCACTGTTTGTTCCTGTTAAAAAATTCTCTGGAAGAGGATCTTGGGAGTGGGTCGAGGGCAGACATGTCAGAGTCAACTGCCTCCATACGGTGACTGCAGAAAGTGAGAGCAGAGGGGAGAGTGGACTTGGATGAAAGAAGAGACAGGAGTGTCATCATTGGGGAGAAATCAGAAATACGGGAATTGATACTTCCCAGATAGTGGGAGTCGAGATGAAGAGTGACTGATAGGAGATGGAGTCAAGGGGAGACTGGAAAGGGGTGGGGAAAGAGGTAGGAATGGGAGGATGGATGGGACAGGGGTGAGAGGACTGGAAGGACAAGATAAGCAATGTTTGTCTGGTCAAGCGGAACAGTGCTTAGGAGTCTGGGACTGGAACAGGGAACCTGAAGTGGGGAAGACACAGCCATGAGTAGACACCATGAGCAGACTCCGGCAGCTGGAGAGATGGGGGAGGTGAGAGACAGAGAAATTCCCTCCCAAGCGCAGAATGCAGTGCAGGAGTCCTGTTTTCCATCCTACGTCCTTGCTTTACAGCAAATCCCTTCAGCAAAGGGTGTGCCTTGCTCTGCCTTAGTACTGGGTTAGGTGACAGAAATTGTTAAGTGTTATCAGGTGAGGAGAGCAGCAAGAGACTTGTGTGTACTGTTAAGGTGAGTGGGTCAGTTGGCTCATTTAGCATCAGGTTAATCATACATCCATTATATTACGTTGCTTATCATCTTCACTTTGAAAAGCCTGAGTCCAGTGAAGTAATTCAGCACACAGTGGAAAGCACATAGATATGCAAACAAATACTCTTACCAGATTATTATTCTATTTTTTTATTAATTGTAATGCAGTAGCAGATAGCTTCCTAATGCATTTGCTCTCCAATATAGCAGGTAGTGTGTAAGCTAATGATAAAAGTTAGTCTGTGTGAGAATCTCCCAGGGGAGTATGTCAGACTGATCTGGGGGCTTTTGAGTTCTCAGCTGAATGAAGAAACAGACCGTGTATTTGGGTATTAGTGAATATTTGAGTATCACTCACCATACTTTCAAGCATAATAGTTTTATGACCAATGTGTGGAGAACTGGCATGAGGCACTGTATATAAAGTGTCCTTGCTGATGGTTTGTTGTCACATTAGATTGAGCTAAGCAGTTGGGTATTGCAGGGATGGACTCTGGGCTTTATTTTGTTTTATATCCTTGTTAGGGATTTGGAAGAAATGTAAATAGCATGTTAATGACATTTGTGATAATTCTCACATTAGAGTATATAAGTATCAGCAAAGAAAAAGGAGGAAAAAAATTAAATGAGAGGTTATTTAGAGTAAAAATCTGAAAATGTACTTACCATGGGAATCTGTAAATGTCTCTGAGATATAGAATTTGTTTTTGAAACATGAAAAACAAGACCAGCTACATTTTTAAACTGTAGCATAAGGGCCTACTCTTCACTGGGAGGAGAGGCACAGGGTTTACTGTCTTCTGCAACTGCAGTGAGAGAAGGTCCTTGCACATGCATAGGTGCACCTGGGCCAGTTCCCAGCTCTGTTTTGCCCAAAGTGGGAAACCCGCAGGTCTGTCCACTACAGGAGAGCCACTGAGAATGACAATTACAAATAAGGGGTTTTTGATTTCTTTGAGGACAAACAGTAGTCCTTCAAGGGGTAAAATGGAAGCATCACGCTACTGTCAAGTTAGAGATTTGTTTAAATTTATTATGTGCTTATAATATTTATAGATCCTTAGAATGGCTTTCTGCCTAATATTAATCACATTCTTTCTAGTTCACCATAAAGGCTGTTATTACTTTATGTGGTCATTTTCTTGTTAAAAATGGAATCTATTCCTGCAAAGTAATGAGTTTCCACAAAGTTGCTGCCACTGATGTTAGTCAAGCATTTTTCTCAGTTAAGTACAAAGTATAATACTAGCCAGATCCTCTTCACAGCTAGCAGATATCCTAAACACTTACATACCAAATTTCAACCTTATTGGTAAACTCCCTGAAAGCCTGCCTGGCTGAGATGTCATGCATTTTGAAGATTACGTTTATATTATTACGATATCCTCAGAGCATGACTTTTTGCTATAAAGTTTTCGTTTTTATAATATTAAGTCCAAAAATGACATTTCAAGTTGATATAGTTACATTTATTATTGTGGATATGTTTACCTACTTTATAGAAGCACAGTTTGAAACATTTGGCTGGAAGGTTTGAATTTATACTTATTGTTACATAGATGTATGTGTGTAAATATATATAACAAATTATATCTTGCTGATTAATACAAAAAATTATCTTCAGTGGTTAAACTTCTTATGACAAATTATCAGTGTGGTCAGTGACAACCTTTTTCAATCTCTTTTTTTCTGTTTTGAATCATACACATCATATGCATTGTGGATTCAAATTGTAGCTGTGGTTTTCCATGAACTGCGCAAGAACCAGCACAGTGTCATGACATTCTGATAAATATTTCCACTGATAAATTAAATAAGATATACTCAGCAGCATTTTCAGAAAACTGATCATTGTCCTAAGGCTTTTTCACTTAAGACAAGGGAGAATTTAGTTGTTTACATCAGTGGAATTCAAGTTAGACTGATTTCATGCGTGTTTTTTTAAAAACCCACAAGCTGTATTTTTAAATTACTGTGTTAAGATAATCCACATAAAGTTTTAGACTATACTTTCTCCAGGAAAAGAAAATTATATTTTATTTCTTTTTCCAGAATCGTAAAATCAAAATACAATGTAAAGTTTTTTTTAAAAAAAAACACATAATACAGTTTTTTAATCAGCCCTTATGCCTGATGTTTGCAGTTTCATCTGTTGTAACTCACTTCTATGATATCTTATGTTCTGAAATACTGAATAAAAGATTACCCTATAGATTTCAGCATTTCAGAATGCTCCTCCAGCTTTAAGACTGTATTTTAAATTAATTAATGAATTATGTTGCATTTATGGTAGAGTTAGCTACCACAGAGTAGCTCGTTCTGTCTGTGCTATTCTGTTGGTCAAGACACAGTAACTCAGAATAGCGTGTGTCTACTGAGTAACCAAGATGGCCAAGGGCATACAGAATTTAGGACACAAATCGACCATTGTGAGCCAGTGTGTGCACCTCACAGACATGCCCGAGATTTGTCTAAACACATGAAGCAGGTCATCGTGTTTCTTTAAACAGTGACTTTTCTCATCTGTCCTTCCGCTTCCTCGGGAGTGTTTAATTCTCTGTTACATGTCAAATCTGATGCTCAAGTGCTTATCTGCCCAGCAGGTAAAAATCTACTGAAGTGGTCCCGTGAACAAAGTGTGGAGTCCTGGGGTTTTCACTGTCTCCACCTAAAGAGAGAATAGGGGCCAGTTAGCCTGGGTTTAGCTGCAGAAGAGAGCATCCATCCCTGTGGTGTTGGTTAAGTGTTTGGTGTATGTGAGGGTCATATTTAACATAACCAGGGTCTTTAAAATAATCTGATTAACTGTAATCCTTTCACATTTTCATTTATATTATTTAAAGATGTTAAGAAAATTATATGCAAAAAATGCTAATGTTAGAAATGCAACATTTACTGTTTGTTAGAATGAAGTAGAAAATAGATGGGTTTAAGTGAACATTCCTTTTATTCGTCATTTTCCCGTCATCTTTTTATCTCGTGTGAAAGACTGATTTATTTTAATTTACTAGCCTGGTCCTGAGTGGTCTGGACTAGGTACATAAAAAGTGTAATGTCCATTTTATAGCATTTAAAAGTTCCTATGTGGTTTTCGTGCAGCTATTACTTAGTGACATTTAATATCACAAGGATACATTGTGCTAAGCCAGAGATGTCTTTACTAGGAAGAGAAAGGCATCTGGAACAACTCTTGCTTTGGAGGCTGATTCTTGCCCTAGCCATTGCTCTGCTTTGTGGGACAATAAACTGGGATTCAAAGAGAAGCCCACGATGAAGACAAATATGACTGAAGTTATTTAGCATGTCTCAGACTCAGACAGAAAACAGGTAGAAATAGCTGAAGGATCTGATTTGGAGGTGTTCGTGAAGAGTATCTAACACACAGTGACAAGAACAAGAGGTAATTTACCAATGTAGGCATTCCCTTGCCCAAATACCTTTATTGTTACATTTATATATAATTTAATCTATCACATAATGTTTAGTAGTTGTCACTTGTTGATTAAATAAGTGGCAAATACAGAGCTAGAGCCATGCTTCCTGTCATATTTCATCTCTAATTCAAAGCACATTGAATTCTTTCTTCAAATCTGTCAAACCTCAAACAAGCAGGACATGGGTAATACTTTCTGTCCTGGCTGGTAGCCAGAAAATGAGAGTGCTCTCCAAGAAGGTGGGAAATGAGGGTTCAAAACCCTGAGGTTTAATTAAGCATTTAACCCAAAGCTGCCACATTCTGTGTGAGTTCTTTAGTCATTAAGCTATTACATAAAAAGCAGTTACAGCCAAGTTGAAAAGGAGAGGAGATGCATCTCTGCTCTACTCTGTGCATCTGAAGTGGCCCAACGTGTGAGGTCCATGTGGGGATGTATCTCAGGCGGTGTTGGGCCCAGGCTGGCTGTTGGAGATCCCATTCTGAGCTGCTGCCGCCAGACTCATAGGGAACCTGATCATTTGGGTCAGTTTTCTGGTTTCTGTCTCACACACCATGTTTAAGCAGTCAACTTCTCAACTGACTTGAGCCCCGAGTGAAAGTGTCTTGGGAAATGCCAAGTCCCTGTGATGGTGGTGGTCACCTGAGAATGTACAGAAAATTTCAATGCCCCTTTCCATGTATGTATGGAAAGAAATGTCAATGCTGGTGTTTAAATTCTTAATTTATTAACAACCTTATGTACTGTTACAGTACAGTTTTCAGAAGGTTCACGCTTCATATAGTCTTGTGCATGCTTTCTTACTGACAAAGCCATTCGTTATCATTGGGTTGCCATGGAGTACTGATCACACGGATCTGGGAATAATAACCCATTATGCTAATATAGCTTGTCATTGTGTTTGATGCGAAGTGATGTCCCCTAACAACAGCTGATGTTTGTAACTGCTACAATTTGTAAGATCACAGTTTATGGGACAGCATTGCCAAACATTGCCTACCCTCTTTTCTTTGAATTATCTTTTTGATGTGATACCTATTTATAAAACCATTTATGCATTTTTAGGTCACTATTGTTCTGGTTTTAATTTCTTTCTACAGTGAGAATTAGGGTTTTTTAACTGAACAATTCTGGCCTATTTGCTTAATGCTAGAAACACGTGGTTTTCTTCTGAGCTCTCCCGCCTCCTTGGAGCCTTAACTTTGTGTTATAACGTTCCCTTTGGGACAGAGGCAGGCAATTTACTGGATTTGGTGAACTTCTTAGGTGCCTCAAGAGAAGAATGAAGAAAATTATGTTCACCAGGTGGAATATGTAATTCTGTGATGTATACAGCATTATCACAACCTTTCTTGTACACCCATATGAAACTGAATTTTATTTCAGACTGAGCTACTATACAAGGAGCAAGCCCTGAATCATTATATTGATTCAGCTTTGTTCCATAGCAGATGACCACTCACTTGTTGGTGCTCTGTAACATGCACTAAGATGTGGTTTTAGCCTTTTCCAGATTCTCGGAATAGTCCACCTTCACGTACATGTGAACTTTCAGTAATAGCATTTCAGTCACGGTTCTTCTGTGCTCCTCGGACATCCAGTCAGACAGTGGAAGATGGCTTCCCTGGAGCATATCACTGTGCCTTCAGAGAGCTTCCTTTTTCTATACAAGCATTCTCTTAAGGCAGACAGCTGTTCTGTATGGTTATCACATTTAGTTCTAAGGCATATTTCTAAAGTATTCTGGCAATGTAATTTTTCTTTAAAATATTCCCTGAAAATTGTATCGTCTCAGTAAGTTGCCTTCACTTTCATGTTCCCGTGAGGTGTATTCCACAAAACAACCCTTAAAATCAGCTTCTGTTTTGAGAAAGCATGTTTGACAAGGTAACCATCTTAGCAGGTAATTATTATATATATCACAAAGATAATCACACAAGTTATATTTGTACCTGGATGTACAAAGAGAAATCAAGTACTGATAGGAATTCAGACTTTTGCTTCTTGATATTATCAAGATTAGAGATAGAAAAGTCCTTCTTTGAACATCTGAATCCTACTTTTACCAATGGAAGATTGTTCTCAGCAATATGTTTGCTACTAATGTATTGAACGAGTCATAAATTATACAACCAGAAAAACCATTGTGTCATCCAATCTGTTCTCCTCATAGAGCAGGCTTTATGGCTTCTCTGAAGTAATTTCTGTTTGGGCTAAAGCACATCTTCATAAAAAGCACATCTTCAAAAAAAAAATCTTGATTTAAAATTTCCACTAATGGAAGAATCAGCAACAGCCTTAATAGCATTCTGGTGGTTAATTTCCTTCCCTTTGTGTTTAACTTCTTTAATGCATTTATCTGGTTTAAAATTCCAGATATTGGATGTTACTGAATGAAGAGCTGTCTGTTAGCGAATTTCTGTTTCTCATATTCATGCTTAGGAGGCGTGGAAGTCATCTCACCTAACTTTCAGGCATCCTCAATAATTTATATTACATCTGACATCAAGCCTGGCTTTCCTGATAGCCAGTGGAGAGAAATACGCACTTTCAGGATACAGTTCAGGTGGGCTGCTTTGGCTGTATTTATTAGGAGCTAATGAATCATACCTTGGAAGTGCCTGAGTGCTTGTGTTGTCCAAATAGGCATTTTGTGTTGAGTAACTCCGTGTAAGTATGTTTGCAAATAGTTGCCATTGTAGGTGCAGGAGATGCAGGTTCTTGCTACTAGAGGATATGTTTAAATGACTGTGTAACTTTCTCATGGTCAAACTAAACTAAGCTTTAAGGCAAGTTTTCCAGTCATTAGTTATAGTTGCCTTTCCTGAATGTCCTCTGGTTCATCAGCATCTTTCTCAAATTGCAGATACTAGAAGAGGACTGAGCATCCAGCAGTGATTGCAGAGACACTGACAGTGAAGCTTTCCTGCTTTTGGTTTTGTTTATCCTGCTTGAAAAGGCTCTCCATAGCTCTTCAGGTCACAAGAATAGCAGCCTGTTTTCAACACATTAGTCATCCTGGTCTCAGGCCTTTTCTCATAATCAGTGCTTCCCAGGAATAGAAAGCCTTATTCTGTCCATCTGACATGCATTCTTTGTCTCTGGCTATGCAATTCTCCATGGGTTAGAATTAATATCTCATATATTCTTTACTTGCATTTGTTTTTCATAATGCTGTTCAAAGTAGAAGGACTTTTTTCTCTCTACCACTCATAATTTGTGTTTTGACTGTGAACTTTATAGAAATGTTTTTCTTTGTGTAATTAACATTAAAGATAAATAGGACAGGACCAAGAACTGGTTTCTGTACCTCCAGTAGAAGTACATTCATTAGGGTATAATTCTGCCTTAACCCATGTTGAGAATTATGTGTTACCTAGCTTTTAATCTATTTTTGTTGTGAATGTTGATTTTTTTTGGTTCTCATTTTACAGTTTGGTAAGCTACCAATGCAATTGCCAAACAGAAATATAAGACTACACTTTTAACCTTGTTAACCACATTTATAGTCTCATAAAAAGATACAATTTAATAAAATGTACTTTCCACAAACCTATGCTTATGGCATTGTATTATTATACTCTAGTTCTTTGTTAATCGAATTCCTGTTAATTCCTGGATGAATATCAGGCCAACTGTGTTGCGGTTGCCTGGATTGTCCTTGCTGACAGTTTAAGAAAACCTGATAGAGCATTAGCTTTGTCCTAGCCTTCAGGAATATTGAATTTCCCTTTGAATAAAATGAATATCCCATAAAGTGAATATTTTTATTATTTCAGATGTAATTAGGCTCTTCAGTTTTTCTAAGGAATTACTCTGCTTTTTCAGTGTTTAAGCTGTTTATTTGGAAAATCCAATGTTAACCTTAGGATTCTCTCTTTATTTCATAGTGAACTGATGCAGAGGTGTCTGTTCCTCTCCAAATTTAATAATGTATTTCAGGCAGTCAGCTATTCCAAAACATCTAGACATTTCAATGTATGGAAGGAGTTTTATGTCATGGCCCACTGATCAGCATGAGAGCAATGTCTTGTCCATGTGTTTGGTCTTTGCAACTGTCTGATCATGCAGAAGGTCCCTCAAACAGCAGCTAAATTCCATGTGCTTCACTCATCTGTTCAAGTGAAAGTTTTTTGGTAGGCAGCTGTACTAAAGCCAAACTTTCCAAAACCTTCACCTGCAGATGGTAAAAGTAATTACCTTGTCCCTACTGGTTTTATATTTCAGACTGACTGTGAGAAATATTTATGTCCTGGAGTCTGAGTCTAGCAAAGCAGCAAACATTTACATTTGCCTTGAGGTTTGTGGCTAAGAAACAAGTGAACTTCACTTTCAAAGAAAGAGTTGTTAATGTAATGTTAATAAAGGGTTATAGATACTACAGCATCATAATGGTGTGTGGCGAATAAAAGATGACACATCATGTATTGGGTTGGCTGTAAGCAAAGAGGCCAAATAGCGTTTAATTTAATAGAGAAGACACAATGTTGTGAGTGTGCTTCTGCAGACAGTATTCAGTAATGACAATGTGATTCAATGATTCAGTCAGACATAGAGTAGGGGATTGATAATAACAATTATTAAACCAGATTTTGGCTGCAAAATTTTTTCTCTCATTTTTCTTTGTATAGATGTTACTTTGTATGCGCCACTGTAGGGGGAAACATGAATTGCTGTCTGACTTATTCTCATGTTAGTCTTTACTCCCAGAAATCTCTCCTGTGGTTTCATCACAGAAAGCTTCAAAAAATTTTGTAAAAGCCTTCTTGGACTGTGAAGGTTTAGCTTGCTAGTTTACAGAGCCAGCTTGTGGCTTGTTTTACTCCTGGTATTATGCCATCTTCCACCCACATGAGCAAGGGTATGAATCCTAGCCAGCAGCAGCTGAAATGCACCACAATGCAGTTCAGTCTGTCCAAGATGCTCATGAAGAGTTTACAGACTTAAGAGTGAGAGTCATCTCTTAAACCTTGGATGCATATCTTTGTTGTAATTTCTCCCTCAGTAATCACTGACAAGTGATAGGCACCTCCAGAAAGTAAGTGAATTATTCTATCTTGAGCTAAGAGTCTAAGAAGGATGTGATGAATCACCTAGAAATGTCAGTTTCTAGATCCATCTAGATGTCTAGATCAAATTTGATATTTGGCTTGTAGGTAGCTAAATTTGAACCTTTCCTTAAAAGGCAACTGTGGAGTAGATCAGGTGCATCAGAAGATGAGGTCAGGGAAGCAACTACAGTTTTAAAGATTTTTCTTCAATGTAGTACTACACTTTGAAACATAACTAAACATGACATCATATTTATTATGGCATGAAATAAGCAAAACTCTTTAGGAAATCAACTCTTGGCCATTGACCTGTGGTAGGACAGTAGGACTGTACAGACCATGCAGTTTCAGAGGGAAATGAGCTACAGCCTGTTTCCTTTCAAGCATCGGTAATAACAATACTGCTTATGTTTGCGTAAGGAGTATTGCACATTGCAATACTGCTTATGTTTGTTTAGGTTTTCATTCACATGTGTGCATTGCGCAGAAGCCTCATCATCCATAGATGATATGCCATTTTTATTCCAGTGGAACACATGAGTTTTTAACAGCATGAACTAACATTTGTCAGTGGTTTAGAAGAGCGAGAGTGGACAAACAGACAATAAATATTCAGAAAAAAACATTTAAAGTCTGTAGTAAAAAATAAACAGTTCAATTATTTTTTTACAATTCCATCTTATCAAGACCATGACAGTTTTATTGTGAAACATTTAAGGAGAAAAGGAAAAGTATACTCTCTCCAAGAT
>NW_010142575.1:0-22772 GCF_000699245.1 Pterocles gutturalis | reverse complement strand
TAGGGAAGGAAGATGCAGGTCACATCCTCCCTGTTTGCTGGTCCCTCTTTTGGAAGTAACTATTCCTTCTCTTTTGGACTCTTCTAACCTTATGCTTCCTCGGCACTGTTCCAAGTTCCCTAAAAATAATTTTTCTGCCAACACCCGTCAACCACAAAATGACGGGAATATCTTCATCTCCCTGTCACTGAAAAGGAAAGCAGATCCAACAAAACATCTGTCTAAAAATCTTATAGGAAGCTATTTTCTGATCCAGCAAAACCAAAGCGGAGGTGAGCAGAAGGTATCTTTTTCCCCTAGTATGTAAAAAAAATGTGTGCGAACATCTTTATTTGAAATAAAAAGCTTTTTAAGCTCTGTTTGAGCTGAAAGAAATTCTGGCATAGTTTCAGAAATAAACCTTGCTTTTGTTTTAACTTTTTAAAAATCAGTTAGTCTACTCATCTGAAAATTATAATCTGAATATATCTTCCCATCCTTATTTGGAGTTTTTACTTTTGGAATAACCGGATAACAAAACTTTTGAATTTATCTAGAGAAGATACCAAGATTTTGAAAGTATATTGTTAATCTCAAGTCAGCCTTCAAAGGGGCAGAATGTCAGTACAATATAAAACACAGAAGCTGAGAAGTAGTATTTATGCTTGATTTGGATCCCATCAGAAGCAACACAGATGCTTCATTTAGTGAGAATTCACCCCCAAACGGACCACTCAAATGGCAACTGACAGTTATTTTGGAATTGTCCACAAGATTTCCCATGTCATTTAGCTTTTTCAGCCTTTAATCTTATAATAAAACAAGCAAATTCTAAAATCAGCGCAGCTACAAATCTTTGTTGTATGCCTAGATTCCCACATATCTTCAGCATGGCGGTATATGTAAACAAGAAAATAATGATCTACAGGAAAAGGATCAGAAGTATAAATGGTGAGTAAAGAGAATGGGCAGGAAGGAGAATTGTTTTCCTGCCTCGCTCAGATGTCTCGCAGGGATCTGAGATAAGAGCTGTTAAGCTGCTCAACCCCTGACCTGCAACTTAGCAGAAAGAGAGAGGGAAAGTCTACATCTTACGGGATCATAGTTACCAGGAGCTTTGCCAAGTCAGTGAAAAGGACTTTAGAAAGTGGATGGACGTATATGACAGGATTTCCTGTTGATTTGTTTTGGCAGTTGTCATTCTTGAATCCCCGGCATTTGGAGGCATGAGCTCTTGCAGGAGGAGAAAATGTGTTCCACCCACTGCTTTCCTCTGTGGGATCTCATCTCAATTACCCCTCTCTTGTGCAGAATTGCAGTGCACATCTGAGGATTAGAAAGCTTAACACCTACCTGCCAGCAGCGGGGATGTGAAGGCCAGAAGGTTGCTAGGGGCTAATAAAGCCAAACCAGCAGTTTTAATCTTTCCAAGGTACCAGGCTGAAAAAGATCCTTAGCTTCAATGCTAACAGCCACATACATCCATCTCAAATAAGACCTGTCAATGTGTGTAAGGACTGTTCTAATGTTTTCCTGAGCGTGGGCAAAGATACCTGTTTTAAACTGGTTATTCTAATGGGGTTCATCTCAGAAGATGGCTGCTATGTAAGCATCTCTGAGTGGAATGAACATCTGAGCTCTTTGTAGATGTGCAGAGAAGAGCATCCCCCACAAGTGGTATTTTAGCATCCATCAGGCCTACTGAGTGGCCATATATTTATTTTGATGGATGCTGCATTTTGTTTCTATCCTGCAGAGGACTGGATCTGATTGCTGAGAAATGACCCCATCTGGGGCTTGTTCTGAGGCTCTGTTCTGCAAATCATTCTCCACCTCTGGATTCAGGGGATTGCAGAATGGGCTTGCAATAAGGAGTTAGCCTTATGTCCTGAAATATTCAGTCTCATGGAGGATGCCATACAGTCTGATTTAGGCCTGCTGTTTTATAACATCCCTGAAGATACTGAAAAGAAGTTGAAGAATGGCATGCGTGTGCACGTGCTTGCACACATGAAGTTCAAGTCTCCTTTTTCTTGTCTAGAGTAGTTGGGTTGACCAAAGCTTACACTTTTATCAGCAACTCTGCCACTTCTTAGCAGTTGCACTAATTCGTTTGTCTCCTGTTTTCTGGCTTTGCTGTTCCTTGTTTTCACATAGAATTTACACACTCTTGTTGTGGTAAAAGGAATAGAAAATTTGGAGGATTGCCCAATCAAGTCTACAGGGGTTGGAACTGTAGTTCAACAAGTATTCTGAAAGAGTGGAATATATACATCTAAACCTGGCAACAGCATTTTTTCACTAAGTCTTCAGACATAAATAATTCAAAATGTTGGTCTTATCTCACTTAAATCTGTGCCCAAGTTCTAGAATGCCTTTATCACTGAAGATATCGCCTTCCTTTCTCTTCCCCTACAATGTTTTGCACAGGTGACTCTCCTGAGACATGTCTCTTTAAAGAAATGGATGAATCTCAAATTAGTCTTGTCTCTCTTACAGCTTCAGCATAATCGAGTAGTTTGAGAATTTCCATTTGGAAGAGCTTAGGTTATCTCTCACCACCTTTTTGGAAATCCCCCCAGATCTGTTATTCCCTTCAGACTTGTTTTCAGAATGAGCCATTTTGCTCCAGAATCTTGAACTCCTTTTATACTTTCCCCTGCTGACCTCACGGCCTCTTCTGGTTTATCTTCTAGACTAGATAGTATTTCCTCTGGCATAGGAATTTACATGCTATGCCCTGACTTTTGTTTTGTGTGGAATTGTTGGGTTTTGTCTTTTTTATGTTGCAGACCATCTATCTAATTGGTCAACCAAAGTAACTCTTCTTGAAGAATCCTGTATTTGGATTGAATAGGCTTTTGAAAGACGGGACGAGTTAAGAGTTTTATGTCACATTCTTGTGTCAAGATAGCTGCACAGAATGACCTAGTGGCTTCTCCCAGTAGTTACCTGAACAACACTTTTAGACTGAGTCTTCAGAGTCTGGAGTTTTAGAATACAAGTTCACTGAGATTTCTAACATGTAGTTGTGGAGACAACTTTGTTCTGCTAAGAGGGAAAATATGCTTGACCTTTTTGTGATATAGACTCTCTCATACATTCTTATTGCCTGTATGTGCCTCTGTCTACTGTCTGTGTCCACATACTGCTGTCAGTGAGTGAATTTTTCACTGCAAGTAATTCTCTCACCTGCAAACAAGCCTTCACAGGGAATAAATCTAATGCAGCATGAATATTTGCCTACATGTTTTGTTTACTTCTTATTTTATATTCTTATATTAAAATAGAGGAAGCTTTTCAGCTAAGTGTTGTATCAAAGCTACACAGTTTATACTCTTTTCCTGGGACATATATATATATATGCAAAAGATTATTACAGATCTCTCCATCCCTAGGAGAATGCATGCCAGCCTCGCTACAGTTGGAAGTGTAAATGGTTTCCAGCACTGAAGTTAAGCTGTCTGCAATGCTGTTGCTAATGGCAGATTCATACAGAAGCTTTTATATGGGCCTTAGAAATTACTGTAGGCCATGCAATCAGTTTTTCTTACATGTATTTTAATAATTAGTTTAAATTATATTTAGGTAAACATGCAGTTGAGAAGAGGGGGAAAGTATCTTAAAAGGGGTGTATTTATTCCCTGGTTTATCAACTCTTTTACTAAAATATGGAAAATAAGCAGTAAAGATAACATGGGCAAATATTCATATCACATGAAATTGATTCCCCATGAAGAGTAAGGCCGACACCGTTACTACCATAACTTACAGTTTTACTTTCCAAATAGTCTGGATGTGGGACTCAGGTGTGCACTGAATTCTTCCTGGTCTTTCATTTTTGGGTGTAGATCCCCCTAAGAGAGGATCAGCAACAAAAAGATCAGACATCAGTAGCATCAATTGTTTGTTGTAAAGTCCTGTACTTTAAATAAATTTATTTCCTATCATATATATTTCAAGTCATTAATATTGTGTTTTATTGGCTAACTTTATGCCTTTGTGGTTATTTTTTGTTGAAACGTGCAAATGAATTATGAAAATAATACCTACATTAAAATAGTGCTATTACCACATCTTACTAATATGCCGGAATCCTGCAATTTCTTAAACCACGATAAAAATGGATCTGATGGACTTCTAGTTAGTTTTTTTTCAGCAAAGGTTTCCCTTGAATTTTATTCTTTTTGTCTCTCAAGCTCAAACTAATTGGGAATGTTCTCCTTCAAAGGGTGAAAAAGCCACTTTTTTGGTAACCTTGGCACATGTACCATATCCTTGTAAATTAAATTCTTCCTGCTTTATTTACTAGTGTGTTTTCTTTTTAATATTATAATTGCAGTTTTACAACAAAGCAAATTTTCTTAAGAGTTATTTCAGCAGATGTATAATTATCCCTCAGGATATGTCATTTCTCACTGACTCTTGGCATGGGAAAGTAAGAGATTCTTCATTGGTTTTATCACAGGGAATTCAAACTGTATGTGCTTTTGGCCAGAAGACCTTGGTTACAAAACAAAACCCATCGTACATTGTCTCTGTGCTTTGCATTTCTATAGTAATTGCTTTCAGTTTGGACTGTATGATAATACGTGTGTTTGATATGCATGGTTTGTTTATGTTGGACTCCATTATCCTGTCTCATGTTCTTGGAGTGCCTGAAGTAGTTTCACTAATCTGTCAGCATAGTATGTACTTGTGGATAAATATAGACATGCAGCCACTCTGTGAGTGGTCATCATCATATGCTGAAGCTAAAAATTACCCCTTTGATTATGGAAAGGCTGATCTGATCCGCAGGCCTGCTCTAGCTCACACATTGTAGGTCTTCAGCGCTTGGCTATTGAAAAACAAAACAAAAAACTAAAATGTGTGCCTCAGTGCTGAAAAATTTATAGTGAAGTATGAAAGAGGATTATGAAACAACAAATTTCCGTTTCAGTTTTAGTTAGAAAAGGATTCTAACTTTTCTAACGAAGGAGTGGAACGTTTCAGGTATTCACAGCCTGATGGATATTACAGTAGCATGTTGGAGAAAATCCACTGTGATCGGCTTTATAAAAGGGCTCGGTAGGTATGAAAATACTGCAAACACACGTGCTGGTTTGTGTTATTAGTTTGTTTGTTGTTGATAAAGTGTATATTAGACACAGTTAACTAAAAAAAATGCGATCTCTGTTTCTTCTGCTTAATGATACTGAAAATTTAGTAACTGTTTGACTGAAGTTGTATCCAGTGTAACACAGACTCTTGGCTTGTGCATTATGATCGTTCTGTTCTTTTGCTTCATCTTAGAGCTTTAAGGAAAACATGTATAGTGGAAATCATAGCAGAGACTCTCTGATGATAATTTATTTTTGTACTCATCCCCATTATCAGCTTAGTGACCGTGAATGTGTGTTAAAACTACTGTGCTTTTTTACAGTTATTTCACTGATCAGGGAAATTATCAAAATGGGAAAAATTAGCAGTGATTTTAGTTCACTAATCCTTTCTGAGGCAGTAGTATATGGTTGTGGTGACATCCATACATGATATTGCATTGCTACTTCCATATTTACTGCTTGTTTTTAATTTTTTAAAAATACATAACATTGAGAAAATCTTATAGCCTGAGCTAAATGAAAATATTTTGTAGGAGTATCATTTGAAATACAGCGTATTGCTGAACAGTAGAAAAATAGGGAACATATCTTGGGAACAAGAAAGTCGGTTGTTTGAGAGAAGTAGCCCACAGACAGAATTTCATCCCAAAATGGTACAGACATCTTGATCAAGCCTAGTTAATCTTTTTTTACAGGTTTTCCTAGGATAAGAGCTTTAAATATGTATACAACTTTCTGAAATATATCTATAGGTTCCCTGCCCCCATAGGCTTACCATGGTCTCCCTCACGTGCATCACGTGCATCTTTGGGAAGGAGCTACTTTTCTGTAGGTGAAGGATTCAGTTTAATGCAGTACTTGTGTTGTGACCAGTACCCTGCAATATGTTAGGAGTTCAAACTAAATGTTTCAGTGCTCCATTCTGGTACTTCTATTTGTAGAACATTATTATTTTGAAATCAGATAGTAAAAATTTAATTTGTCAATGAAATCAGTATTTAGAAATTAGTATAACCCCTTACTCCCACCCCACTTCCAACAGATATCTTCTCCATAAGCCCATACAAACTGTATGTGGTGATTTCTCATGTAAAAAATATGCCTTTTATTTAATAGGGCTGTGTTTCACTGGAATAGATGGCAAAACAAGGACACATCCTTTTTCTTGCTGTTTTTAAGGCCCACATTATAATGTATCAACATAAAGACACCAATCATGGATGACTCTAATGCAGCCATTTCTTAAATTTTGAGTCCTTGTTTTTCATTTTTGTGTCTCAGCAGCAACTTTTTTTTTTTTTTTTTTTTGGGGGGGGGGTGGTGTTCGTAGGGCTCTATTAGTTCGAAAAGAACTGTATTCTGTTAAAGCTCATACGTCATCAGTACAGATGTCAATGATCTGTTCACTGGGCCGGATTTTTGCAATGCAGATATCAAGCATATAGCAAATGCTGGAGATAATGGAACTAAAAATATGCGTTAGAAAGCCAAACTGTATATAATAGCTCATGACTATTTGAACTAAATCAGTGTCATATATCAGTCATTTTTATAACTGCTGTAATTGCTGTAGCCATGATAGATGTCAACCCCCAGGATATCCTTTTACATTCCTTTGGGGGAAAGGCTGTACAATCCTGTATTTCAGAGGAGAGCTAGAATAAAAATTTTTGGTGCATTGACAAATCTCACAAATAATTGCATTTCTCTATTACAGTGTGCAAATAATTGATTTTTCAGTTAGATGTCTGGAAAAAAAAATTAGATAAGCCTCTGTCACAAACCTAACAGCATTGTTGTTAAAAGGCTTCCTACTAACAATGACTATGTGGATTTAAATTCCAGTCTCGAAATCCTGGCTGAATGCCACAATGATTGACAATAAAGGTGTCAGCTCCCAGGTAGTGTGACTAGGGCTTCTTAAACTTGATTTTGTGAGGATGTGAGGTATGCATGATCTCACACACTGCCTTCCCTCCTTCCATCCCTCCTGCATGTCCCTTGGTAGTAAATTTTGAACTTAGTACCAACTGAAACCAAAATTGCCCAAGGAACAGAAGACAGGTTTGTGTTTGATTAGATTCTTACAGATTCTTTCAAGAAGGAGTCCGGGATGGCTGTGCCAGCCAGAGAGAGGCGGGCAGCTCAGCCTGGGTGTGTTTTGCTGGGCAGAGGCTGGCTGGCGGGCAGCCTGCCTGCCCAGCCCGGGCACAGAGCTCCAGAGGGAGCTTGGGAATGCCTGGGGCATGCTTGGGATGATGCTGGGGGAAGGACAGGGCTTTTACTGCACAAAGGACACAAATCCTTATGAAAATTGGTTTCACTGCTCATAAAAAACCATTTTTCCTAACTGAGCATTTGACAGTCAAACTGGTTTCATGGATAGATGTGAGCCAGTCAAAACCACACATTTGGCAAATATATTGGCAATTGTAAAAATATTGTCTGACTCCTTCCTAAAGCTATTTGTGGAGAAATTTCCATTACCTAGTATATTCAATAGTCATATAAATTTGAATCTGATCCTTTGCATCCCACTGTCTTCGTGCTTAAACTTTAGGAGAGCCTCGCGCTTACGCACTTCTCTGGTGGCTCTTTTTTCATTACTTTAAAGTAGATTGTTCAGAACAACAGTATATTTTTAGAAACACTTTTGTGTAATACAAGTGTAGAACTGTTCTATACACTTTGCTTTACGCAAAGAGTCATAATGCCAGCAAGACTCCTGATTATGCCTTTGCCTTCAAAAATCAAGTGAAACTTTGCAGGAAACAAATCTAACAGGAAACATCTATTGGAGTGGAAGAGGCGGTACTGCTGTGCAAAAGACTGATGGCGTACTTTGTCAATCAGGGAAGTTATTTTCAAAGTAAGGTAGGGTTGTGTTACTCTTGCAGAACAATAGCTACATAAACAAAAGCATTTCTATCTTGCATTATAGTCATATAGTGGACTTCTAAACTTTGATTTTTCTGAAGGAGAATGTTCTCTTTTCTCCAGTGCATCTTTTTTCATTCTTCAATGCACTAATTTGGGATCTGATTCTGCCGCATCTTGAATGCTCTCAAACAATAATGTAGTCTTTGGGATTTATTTTTTTCAGTTTTTTGCAGCTATGAAGTGTTAAAGTATTTAGGAAAGATCTAAAATCTCATTTATTCTTAAAACAACCTAATGTAATTAATAGTTGACAATAACTTTCAGCGATAGTTGCAAAAGCAAAGGCTGAAGGCATTAGATGTGCGGCATCCACGATTGTAGTTCATCCTTTCTTTTTTCACTGCAACTTGGAAGCAACATATCATGTAACACTCTGGAATGCAGTACTATGGGGAAATGCTATAATGATATCGGTTCACAGTATTCCACAGTTTGTATTGCATTAAAGCACTTCTGTCCCAATCCCCAGCTGTGCTCACAGGTGTTGCGACACTTAGATTGCATTCAGAGTGGCTAATAGCTGGGCTTCTCAGTGTTACTTAATTGGCTACTTTTAAAGTCTTTGGCAAAGCTCACAGAGAGTGCTACCATTATGTGCCTGAAGACCAGAAATAACTTTTTTGACAGTAAGAGCTAAGCCTGAGAATGTTGTTTTGGAAATTTTCTGCATAGAACGGTAATATTTTGTTTCGTAGTGCTTCGGTTTATTTTTTCTTCGGTTTCCCAGAAAAACAGTAAGTAGAACTAAGCCTAGCACGTAATATCTTGATGTTGGTTATGGGGAAGTCACAGAATCACAGGGTAGTTTAGACTGGAAGGGATCTCAGGAGGATGATTAGTCCAACATCTGCTTACCAACTAGAGAAGGTTCCTCAGGGCCTTGTCCAGTCAAGCTTTGAGTATCTCCAAAAGTGGAATTTCTGCTATATCTGTGGACATCCTGTACCAGTGTTTGATTACCCCTTCACAGTGACCGTTTTTTCCATATATCTAATTAGAATTTCCTTCATTCCAACTAGTGTCTGTTGCCTCTCAGCCTGTCACCATGCTCAGAGTCTGGCTTCATCTTTGCTACACCCCATTATGTAGCTGAAGACTGCAATGAGATCTCCCCTTAGCCTTCTCTTCTTAAAGTTGAACCAGTCCAGCACTCTCAACTTGTACTCATGTAGCAAGCACATAAGCCCCTGAACATCTTCGTGGTCATCCCTTGGCCTTGCTCCAGAATGGAAATGTTATTCTTGCATGGAGGAGCCCAAAACTGGACACAGTACTCCAGATGTGATCTCACAAGTGCCAGATGGGGCTGTAGGGTTTGGTACTTTCAGAAAAACTAATACATAATGAACATTTTATGGCCATGGTAAACATTTTGTGTCTGACTCTTCATAGAAGATTTCTACTGGTGAAATGTCATTGTTTTTAAAGGAGTAATTCTTGATTGACCTCAGTATAAGTGAGAGGAAAATAATTTATGTAACTCACCTTAGTCAAGAGATCAGACTCCTGACTTCTGCAAGGCTAGGTCAGTTTGAATAGCAAAAAAGTATAAATTTGTTATTTGACAACTGAGTTACTGATCTGGCCTACAAGATAAAGAATAAGAAATTAGAATGTTACTCAAACAGTTAGGTGTCAGCAAGTCTTACTATGTAAAAAGAGAGGATTCAGTGTGCACTGCATCATAAACACTGCTCGATTTTAGTACGTAAGATTTCACCTTTGATTTCTTCTTCCAGTCTGTATTATGTAAATTTTACCTATAACTATACCATGGAAATCGTATTTAGGTATTGTGTATTCCTCTGATTATCAAGTAGTCTCCAGTTCTGCTTTGACAGTATAGCAGGCCACTGAAAAATTTAAGACACGTTGAATTGCTCACAAGTAAATGTGTCTTTTCTACATTTCAGCTTCTCCTGTTGGTAACGGATATATCAAGCCACCTGTCCCACCTGTTTCTGGTACACAGAGAGAAAAAGGACCTCCAGCCATGTTGCCTATCAGTGTTGACCCAGACAGTAAACCAGGCGAATATGTCCTGAAGAGCTTGTTTGTTAACTTTACTACTCAGGCTGAACGCAAGATTCGCATCATCATGGCAGAACCTCTTGTGAGTAAAAAGAAACTCTAAGTATATATGTACTTCACTTTGAATTTATTTTTAAATCAGGCTTGCATGCTGTGCAATGCAAAATATTTTGCTTGTCATCTGCGTTGGAGTTTGATAGTGTTTCCCAAACTGTAAGATACACTGCTATGGCAATTAGAAGGTTGTGGGAGAGGACTGAGGTATGCAAGATATGCCAGAGGGGTGACATGAAAAGGAATGGATATTTTATTTCTGTGCGCAATATGGGCACATGTTAACGTGACTGAGAGGCTGAAGAGGTGTCAGCCAGCACAGATTTCACAATTGGGAGAGTGGTCACTTGAGTCAAAATACATTAGAAAATCCTGAAATGTTATAAACACAGTATTTCTGAACATTACCAGGTTTCACCTAAAACACGAAAATGAATAGCATTTCTGGTTCTTGTTTTAGTTCTAACAGTAGTAGGTTTCATAATCTAACAAAGTGCTATAGCACCTGTTTTCCAGATGTAAAAAGCATGCAGCATTTGAAAAAGGAGCTGCATTACAAGGTCTTGCACAGTCAGTGAGAGAACTGCCATTATTTGTATTTTAGGCAAATTTAACATACAGGTATGTCTGTTGCAAATTGTCTTATGTAACTGAACTTCTGGGAGTCTGCTATTTTAACTTGAGACTACATTTGTATACATTCTTATTATTTTGATTAAGGAAGAATAGTTCTATAACCTATATTTTAATTCTGACAAGATAAAAATAACCAGGAACCTGTATTTATGAGCTGTAAGAGAATTTTTATAAAATTTTATACCATCTTTGTTATAAAGCACAGTATAGAATACTTAGTTCAGTTCCTCATTTTCAGGTCTGGATATTCTGAACAGTAAAATTAAGGTTATCATTATTTTAATGGCATTTGTTTGGGTTTACGTCTTGATTTAGATTCAGAGGCATTTGGTGCTTGGGAGGTTTTTACAGAATTTCCTCTGAAACAATAGGTAGATGCAAAATGACAGAAATATCTTTCATGATATGGAAATAACACAAGAAAAGCTAACAGGAAGGAACACTTTGAGAAAGATCTGGTTTCTTCTTCTTGCATGAGTCCCCTCCAGATTGCAAAAAGTGGAATAAACTGACAGTCGTAGTGTAGGTCCTTTAAAAAAAAAATGCCAACAACTGTTTATTACCATCCAGTCTTCATGTGACACACAGTGAACACCTTTAAAATTTTAAGACAAAATGTGTTGTAAAATTACATCACCAGATCAGGGAAACAACAAAAAGACCAGGACTGAGAACATAATTTTCTTGTGGCATCTCGGTTACTCTGAACACTAGCCTCTGCATTTTCATGTAATATTTCAGACATAGATATAAACCAGTGACCCTGGTGTATTCCCATTTCACCTTGTGTTAAGATGATTTTGAGTTGCTGTGTGTTGATATGTTATTTTTGTCGCTTTGTAAAACTATGTTTACCTGAATGTTGATCTCATCTTATTCCAGAGGTTGTTCAGTGAGATTTAATTTGGTAAATTCAAGATAGAATGTTAAAATATGACAAGAGACTGGAATGTCACATTTTTCAGAACGTATTTCTTACGGGGTCTAACCATGAGACACTAACAATAATTTAATGACATACTCACATCTTATTAATACTAATAGAACATGCAAGTCATGGCATGCTGCTGTTTGAGGGTGACTCTGACAAATGTGCGAGCAGGTTTTTGTAGACATTCAGTCAAAATGGTCTTGAAATAATGAGGTTGTAATGAAAGGAATGACAAGGGAAAATGGCAAAAATTATTCTGGAATAATGGCTAAGAATTTAAGTCCACCCTTTTTGTAGGGTAGCTGTTGGATGTTTAGCAGCTGTGTTCCCACATTTCTGCTGTACTGACTAGAACTGTGACCAGAAAGTCCCAAGGTATTGTGAAATGAAGATTATAAATTAGTGGTGCAGAGCCACCCTTTGGCCTTTTTTCACAAAAGGTAGTCAAATGGTGATCTCTTGGAAGATTCTGTTCTAATTAAACTCAAATGTACTTCAAAGAAAATCAAACTTGCAAAGTGCTCTGACACTGAGATGTTTCTAGTTTGAGTTCTCTAAGCCATTACAAGATATGACAGTTTAGCTTTATAATGAATGATGAATACTTAAGATATCTTTTCGAGAACCTAAAATGATCTGTTTATAATATAATTGCTTCTTGCTCTCTTTTATCACAAAGTCTAGCTCAGATTCAAGCTCTGAAGTTACTATGGGATTAAATTTAAGACTTACTGATGTATATTTTACCTATATATTTCTTTTCATTCATGCATTTTGCCTGCTTATCCTTTTTGATCATCATTACTGTTGTTTTCATTATTATTTTCTCTCAGTTTCTTTGGGTTCCCTATGCATGTTTGATATATCAATCTCTTTCTTTTGTGATGTACACAGAGCCCAGCTGTAAATGACAGTCTTTGGTGGAAAAGCAGGTTTGTGTCCTGCCATGAGTTGCAGGTGCTAGCAAGGCAAAAAAATTCTTAGTTTTCTAAGGCAGCAGTAAAGAGCATGCCACCCACCTCCTCCTGCACCCCCATGAAATCTCAGCTGGGATAACAAGATTCCAGTGGCAGAGAAGGCAGCAGGCAATGTCACCTACTCCTCCTGCTGCCTTGGCTGTCAGCTGGGTATGATCTGACATTTTGGTTACTGCATCTGGCAGTGATCATCATAAAAAACTCACTCCATAGTTAATATGTTTTCTAGGTATGAATCTAATGTCGACTATGCACTGCTAAGTCTTTAACAAGTGAGAATGGAAACCTTTTGTTTCCAGATGTGATTTGATGTTTTTTTTTTTAATTTGTCTGGAAAATATTTTATTTGGAATTTCAGGTCAATTTTTTCACCTTTTTAGGGTCTCTGAAATACAACAAACATTGCCATAATTACATTAAGGTCACAATTAAGTGGCTAATTTTTAATCATTAAACTACTGTACCAGATTGTCAAGTTACATTAATCCAAATTAAAGGTGTCTGATGGCAGAATTAATTAAAAGGGATTTTCCAGTTTATAAAATTAAATACACATAAGTGAAATGTAAATAATTTCTTCTTGGCAACCTTTAATAATTTCCTACTTATTTTCTGTCAATAATTGTTCTTCTTTATAATGAATATTAAGAATTTTTCCTGCAGACCTTTTTGCACAGCTGATTGCATTCATATTTACATTTTTATCAGTTTATATTGTAAATCTTTGCATTGCTTCACTTACAAACACAATTTGACATTTTGTTACTTATGATTTTTTTTCAAGCAGTGGTAACCTTAAAATTAAGCTAGAATGAGGAAGTCAGGGAAATATTTTTGCCAGTTCAAATGATAAAATGTGTTTACATATCATAACACTGTAAGGAAGAAGCCCAGGAAATTGTTTCCTTTTTAGGACCATTGATTATCACTTAGGGTAATAATTCATCCTGTGCATACTGATCAGGCTAATCTTTAAATAGGGCTTTCAGCAGTACTTACACACAGCTGTAGACATTGATAAAACATAGTGAGCTACAGGCATTGACAGTGGTTAATGGTTAATTTAGCTGTTGGTAAACTTTCATTATGCTTTTCTCCTGCAAGCATCTTCTTTTACTGAGCTTGTTGAAATTCAGGATCTATCTGAATACTGAACTCAAGAACAGAATTTACTCACTATGGGATTAGAACTATGATCATATTAGTGTATTCTGCCTGTAACTTTCTCCTGTTATTAGGCAGATATATCTGGCCACTGGAATAAAAAAAGAAAGCAGTGATGTGGTTGATATTAGTGTATTTATTACTTCAGTTTCGTTAGAAGCTCAAAGACATTGAAATATAGCCCTATATCAACACAGAGATGATGATGACAGCCAAGCAGTTGGTTAGGAAGACTTTGAAAGGGCAAGAATAATGCAATTTTGTTTTTTCAAAGTCCGACCAACCAACATGTATAGTGGCACTGCTGTTTTATTAGCTTTAATCTAAACTTCATTTTCTCTAGGCATTGCAGAAGAAATATCCTAAGGACAGACTTTAGGGAAAAGGAAGTAGAAGGGGTTTTGGTTTTCGAGGGCTGAGGTGTGATAACTGGAACAATCTATGCAGGCTATAATAATACCAAGCAGTTGTATCACACAGCTGTAATGTAGAATTTTCTGGTTTACCTGGACTAAAATTCAAGCTGCATCAGATGAGGAATGACTGCTTTGTTCTCATCTAAAATGAAACACATTAGCGTTAGACATTTTTTACATTTGAAGTCCTCATTCATAGTTTGAGATATACAGGGACTTTGGACCCCTATTTATTCACAGTGCACAGACAGGAGTTACTATCAGGAACAAGTGAAGACTGGTGGCAAGTGGCGTTCTGCAGGGGTTGGTCAGTATTGGGACTGGTGTTGTTTAGTGTCTTTGACAGAGACATCGACAGTGGGATTGAGTGCACACTCAGCAAGTTTACCGACAACACCAAGCTGAGTGGTGTGGTTGATACTCTAGAGGCAAGGGATTGTTTCTTGAATAAACACTAGTGAATTCTGTAAAAATTCAAAATTCTGTAAAACATATGGCAGTCCATCTCAAGCCTAAGGAGTTCATAGTTCATAATATCATAATGCTATAGCATAACTTTATTTCTACTTTATTCAGTATTTAAATCCTATAAATAAATATTAGTGGATTAATTCTTTTACATCTGGTTGTGACTAATAATGTGTAGGACATTAAGAATAATTATCTATTGTTTCAGTAATTGTCTGTGAAGTACTTAAAATTCTTCTTTATGAAATTGTGTCTCACTTTATTATACTGTGCTGAGGTCTGTCCTCTCACCTGTTCATAAGAAATTGAAACATTTACACACCATCTTTAATTACTCGATATGTAACCTGAATATACTATCCTTTTATCGTATGGAGCTCTGGAGATCTGTTACAGTGGCTGCATTAAGTGGCTTGTTGAATGGGGCAGACCTATGTCTGTCAGTCATAGAACAGTCTGGAGGACTGTTTTCACTGTCCTCTGAAAAATGCCCCATCTCCTACTGCTCCCAGCACATGTCAGCTCAGCAGTTTGTTTCTTGCAGGTCATTGACTGGTTCATGGGTCATTTTTTTTAGCCTAACAGTTGGTCTCAGTATTTTATTCAACTCCCAGCCATATCTAAGGACTAAGCTTGCTTTCTGTGTGGATTGTCCCCTTGCTTCTATTTCTTTTTACTCACTTCCCAGGAGCTAACTCTCTGTTTCATGAAATCAGTTCAGCAAAGCAATGGTCTCAGCCATCACTCTCCCTTCCTTCACTCATTGGCTTTTGTTGGAAATTCACTGGCTTTCCAAGTACAGTCCAAATTCCCTTTCACATACCATGGCTCTGCTGAAGGTGAAGCCCAGGCTGGGCCAGATCAGCTTGTTCCTTCTCCTAGCCAAGAGAGAGGAAGCTAAGCCTGGGAGATACCATCAATGAAATCAGCAAGCTCTATTCATGTACTCAAAAGTTGTGAAGGCAGAAAAATATGGGAAAAATCAAGCTTCTGTACTGAAAGTGGAGGCCATCCAATATAGCAAAGACAGCTCCAACAGCAAAAAGAGCATTCACCTCCCCTTCCACTCATCACCTTTGGAATAATGTCCCCCTCTAGTCATCTCAGTACATATCTCAGGCTGAGACCTGTAGCAGAAGCCAAACACTGAACAATGTGGAGTAGTAGTCCTTCTAGGGTGGCTAATCTTGAACCTCAGGACAGTTATCTTCCTGAAAGACCTGGAAAGGTTTATGTGATTCAGTCAGTGGCCATGGATGAAGTATCTTCTATGTGGTTCAGGAGAGACATATTGTAGAATTTTTTTTAAGAGTATGAAAGACACTGTTGGAAAAACAGTTAGAGGAAGAGACAAATGGGGGATTTCAGAAGTAATCATGGGGAGCTCAGGAGGATGGAGACAGGATGTAGCCTGGGTGAGATTCCAGCTCCCATGTGAGACAGAAGGAAAACCTGTATGCCATTTTAGCATCCAGGAAGGAAAAGGACACAATTTTGCATAGCTGTTGACACAGGTATTTGCAGCTAGGTACAGGTCCATGAAAACACTCATGCATTTCAGAGCCAGGCAATGTCAACAGGATCTTTCTTGGTGATCTCAGGGTTTCCATAGCTGGGTGTGTGGGCAAAATGCTGTTTTAGGCTTCAGATCTCATTCTGACAGAAAAACTCTCCAGGATGCCCACTGTCCCTGGGCCTCACTACTGCATGGGTATAGTTGGAGGATAGTCAGTGTTGCCTATGATGGTTTGAACTGCTAAGAGGATTTAACATTAGAAAGCAGATTCTATGCAAGGTCGCTGAGACTGTTGCAATATATCACGAGTTGGCAAATGCTTGCAAATATAGCACAGAACCTATTTCATGCGCTTAAGCACATTTTTGTGTCTTTTGAGGATGTTGGTTATTACCACTATCCAGAAAATGAAAGTCATACTGCAGTCATCTCGGGACAGCCTTATAACTGGTCTGTCATCATGAAGGACTGAATGAAAATCAACTATGTACTTTGATAGTGTTCTTTCCAGATAAGTAGCAATTAAGTAAAGAGGTATCTTTACATATTTTTGCAACAGCTTCATCCTTTGCATGCTTTCAGAGTTATATTTGAAATCATTGATGTACTACTTCATCAGTATTGCTGTATGTTTTTAAGTGTAAATTTGTGCTCTTTTCTGGGCCTGAGTCTGGCATGGTACAGTTTACACGTCAGACAGCTTGAATTATGCCGTATTTGATCCTGCGTATCTGCTGGCATGACAAATATGAGAAAAATACTTCGTGTAGCTACCTTTCCAATTTGGAAATCCACCCCATAAGGTTATGTTTCCTTAGCTGGGCATGTGGTATGGGTGGAGGCTATGGCTGTTTTGGCCATTGTACTTGTAGCAAAAAGAACAGTGAAAGCCGACGTTAGCTCAGCAAGGGCACCCTGGCATCCTCCTTGAAAGTCTGTCAGATCGGTAACAGTAAGCGGGAAGAAGAAGCTTCAGATCAAGTCACCTGGGGACACATCTTTTATGGTACAGCTACAGTCTTTGAGATAAATACATATCCAAGAAAGCCCAATATACAGGAAGTTTAAGGAAAACTAACCACTGACAGTCATCAGAATTTCTCAAGTTCACTTTAATAATATACCTTTGCTTTTCTATTGCTCTGTCTTATATGAAAACAAACATATATTTGATGATATCAAGTAGCTACTTGACATTAAAGCAGCATTGGCTGCGAGACAGCAGACTGTTCCCAGGGTCAGTAGCTGTAATTTATTACCCCCGGCTGTCTGAGGGTTAAGTGAAACATGGTTCCTGTTTACAGAGCTCTCAGCTATGCGTGGAACAGCCCTGCAATTACAACTTTATAAATTTATTCAAATCAATTGATAAGGGCTTCCTATACCTTCAGTTAAATTAGGTCACATTATTCTGAATGGGTAGTAACTGGGCAGTTGGTCAGGGCCCTGAGGGCACTGATAAGCCGTAATCACCTCCTCTGAGTCTTACCCACCCCTGCCCATAGCCCAGGACCCCATTCCAGGCACTGGGGCCACCAGTCCCTGCCACAGCAACACCACAGCAGGGCTGGGCTCCCGCTCCCCACAGCCCTGCCCAGCCAGGGGCCCTGCCGAGCCAGGCCCAACCATGGGCCCACATCCTGGCCCTGCTCCCAGATGGGGTGAAGGGACGGGCCCTGGAAAGGAGGGAACAGTGCTGTTCAAGTTACACACTTTTGACTGTAGTGACTTTGTCTCCAAAGACTATTCAGTTTACCGCTGTATCTTTCAGTGTTTCTATTTCACACAAGTCTGCTTTTCCAAAAGCCTTCTCTTCATAGAAGTGACTATTGTATGCATAGCCCTGAATTTTTTTGTTTTTTAAAGGCGCATACTGGCTGATGAAGAGTGCCTAGCTGAACCACCTGGGTGAACAGCTGAAGCCAGGCTTTGAATAGCAGTTTCACACAAAGGTCTTAACGTGGATGTGAAAGTCCATATCTCCATAGTCTGTTGTTCTTAGAATGCTAAAAATAAGTTACATACAAATCACTGTATCAAATGATTTTTCAGAGCATCATGTTTATTACAGTCCCACAGGCTTACAGATGAAAGATTTTGAACTCTCATACTGCATCTCATGACACCACTCTTGACTGAAGCTGTACACAAAGTATCATTAATTGTAAGAGTATGACTCCAGAAAGCCTTCTTTCTGCTGGCTTCATGTTGAGGCCGAGGTGGAAACTGTGTTTTTATGGAGTATAGCTTGCTCTGTGTCTCTGTATTTTGAGTATGTTCTTGTTCCTACTATGGAGAATTATTTATATGAAAATGCGTTTTAATGGATCTCAGCACAAACAACAGAAGAAATCTGTATTTACTTCAACAGTTTTTGATAAGTCAGTCCTGTATATCTTGCTCACCTTGAAGAAAATGCATCATATAAGAAAAGAAACCTGTCGTCTTTTTTGTGTCTTGCTGCAGTCAGGCTTTGCAATGTAATAGCCATATTGTTTTCCAACTCTGCAACAGATTACTGCTGCTTCCTATAACAGGCCTTTCTCTTTTCATTGAACTGGTTTAGTTAGTTTAGCAATGACTGACTTAAAATGGTTTAGGGTTTTTCTGAGTATCCAAATTTACAGTCAAATGCGAGTTCAGACAATAACTCTTTTAGGAGAGTAAATAACTGAATCTTAATAATTGATTATAGAAATTGGGACTATTGATAGGGTCAAACTTAACCCATGTAAATCATTAGTTGGGCTTGGAACTGGTAATAAACTCAGTCCTGTGTCTAAAATTCAGTTAGCACTGTCTTAGTTAAGTCCTCGTATTAATTTTATAGTCCTTCCCCAAGCTGTACACAGTGGTCCTTCATGAATTTTCATTGTAACTAAGTATGCCACTGAGACTTAATATATTCTCTGCTCCAGCAAATTAGGTTCCAATTAATAAAGTTTTATCTTCCTCCATTGGAAGTTTTTTAGTCAGAATCAGTCAGTCTACTAACATATGTCTATGATGGAATTGAGGTGTCAACATTAAGTGACCACACTTCAATTCTAGATGCTCTTTTTAAATTTATCAGACTTCCAGGTTGTAAAATTCACCTCTTTTTCTGTATACTGTAGTACTGGAGTAATTAAAATTAGGGAAAACCAGGGAAAGTATTATGATACTAGCCTGGACCTTACAACTTGCGTGTGTTCAGACAGAGGATTTTGATGTGTTCATTAAGTTACAATTTTACAAAGGCATTCCTATTAACACAAAATTCTGAAAATAAACAGACAATAAAATTTCCTTTCTCACTTGTGCTAGAGTCTACCTCAAATTTCAGTAAAGTAGTTCTTAGTACTCTCTTAAATTTTCCAGATTTTACTAAAGCATGTATTTAAAATACTTCTTTCGGAACTGATCCACTGGTAGCCAGCAGCTTATTTGGACTTAAAATACCTTAGTGTAAGGAATTTTATGACTTCCTACCTACAAGAATGCACCTTACTTTGCCATGGAAAAATATTAGAGAAGATGCAAATGCTGAGATCAGTAGGTTTTTGTTTTGTGTTTGTTTTTGCAGTGAACCCTGTATCTCTAACAGCAGATACATACAATAAGCTTCGTTTAAACTTTGTGACCATTTATTGTCAACAGTGAGTTGAGAGTATGTCTGGGGATTTTTTACTGGTCAGGTGAATATGTCAGAGTTCTTGAGCAATTTGCTCAAGGTAAGTGAAAGAAAGAAAACTTTCATATTTCTTTTGGTGGGTTTTTTTTCTTACATTCCATGTTATTTTGGGAAAATTGCAGTGCTAATTTTTGCCCCATGCATCTAATAGCTGGGAAAGCAATCTCTGACTCAGTGGGTTTGCTTCTCTCTTCAGTCTGCTTGGAATTTACCCCACTTCTGTGAAGCAAAAGTACTAAAAATTAATTTGCTATTTCTTTGGCTTGTTTGGCCATTTTTTCTGGTACATCAGTTACTTGAAATTAAACATTCCTATGACCGAAATTTCTGAGTGTCCATATTTTGATTTTATTGATAGACAGCATAGGTGAAGGACGCCTTTTGCAGAGAATGTGATAATGAGCAAAAAATTAGCCTGTAATACCTGATGTGATGACATAAGCTATCACTGAGTCAGAACAGTACATAAGTGGGTGCCAAAGAGACAAGAGTCCGAGTCAGTGAGTGAAAACCTGTAACTGAAGTTGAACTTATGTTTCTTACACAGTTTTGTATTCAGCAATACAGCAGTAGTAGGCACACCCTTTTCCATGTGAACGAAACCAAAGAGCTGTTACAAAGAAAAGACCAACTGCATGAAGAAAGAATAGGCTTGAGTAATACTGAGCCTGTCTTCTAAACATGTGCCTTTCTTTAGTTTTATGCAATAACTGTGATAACAAGGAGGTTTCTGACCTGAATTTTCTAAAATAAAAATTTATGGGAGATGCAGAATGTTTTTCCATATATTTCATAGCCACTTGAAGTATGCCTTTTTTCTCCGTATGAAATACCATGTACAATTACCATTGTTTTTTGACTTAATTTTCAAAAGTTACATGAATTTAATAATCTTTAACATTTATGGAGTCTATAATTTTGTCTTATGCGGGGTTGTGGTGTTTTCTTGAAGCTATACTATCATATCTTTTTTCTTATGTTTGCATTTAGAATTTCCTTTTGGTGTATGCTTAGAATTTCAAAGCCTAATAAAGGAAATCCCCTTATCTGTTTATTTTAATATCTGTGTACCGTGGTCACTGACACAGTCTCTTAAAAGAAGTATCTAGCAGCTAGTTGATGCTGAGCAGAGAAAAAGAGAAAACAAAGATTCTGTTGTCATGCACTGAACTAGCAATTTATATTTTTATGCATCAGGACCTAGTAACTTGCAAAGAATGGTTGTGAATGCAGGACACTGATAGCCTGTTTCACAGAACTTCCAGGTGGGAGACGTTTGGGAGACTATCAGAATAAACAGATTGTGCTTTTGGGTCAAAAAGCTTGGCTTTCTTAATTGCTTAGTTATAAATTAACTAGGTTAATCCTAGTTAATTCCTTATCCTAAATGGTGATGGGAATTCACAAATGATAAAAACATAAATAAGAGATGAAGACTGTTTCCCAACAAGTTCAAAATTATTTTCAGTATGACGGCTTTTTTATGGGACCATAGGCTGTTCTATCCATTTTTGAGAGGGCAAAACAAGAGTGAATACTTGCAAATTCAGCTGCATGAGCCTACTTCATGCAGGTTAATCGTAGATCCACTCTGGGAGGGACGAGGCAGGAGCACACAGCTGAAATGGAGTCAGGGACCAGATGGCCACTTTCAGAGGCAACTGGCTGGTAGGTTAGCTGCATCTGAGACGTAGCTGCTCCTCTGTGGAATAAGTTTTGCATGGCCAGCCTTCAGAAGCAAATTGGCATCATGGCATTTTCTCCTAAATAATACAGATAATGCTTTACAAACTGCGTGAGCGTGAGATTGACAGCGATACGTTTTCTGATCTTTGTATAGAATAACCAATGGCAAAAACTGAGCATGTTTGATCAGGCTATTTTTGGAGCAGACCTTTTCCTATGAAACACCACCTTCCTTTCCTTAAGAATATAATACAAAGATGTTCAATCTCTTTTGGGACTTGCATGGTGATTCATTGTAAGTGGGAAAGAATTACACTTGGGAATTTTTTGGTTCTTAACGTTGCACTTACATGCATTTTATATATATTTTAGCTGTAGTAGTTGAATGTGGTCTGTGTCTACCCCATTTTATGTGAAAAGGTCCATTCTTCTGATGTTTCCTTTTGGTACCTCTTCCATCCCAGCAAACTACTCAGCAGAGTATGTGTGGCTGCTTTCTAGCATGCAGTGCAAATCTTACATTTTGTGTCAAAATATCCTTGTATCCTCCGTGCTCTTATAAAAAGAGGGGTTTTATCTCAGTCAGTAGTACAGTACCCAGTCATAGTTCAGTAGGAATAATGTGCCTAATAGTTGTTGAGGTTAGGAATAACTCTAAGGGGCATTAGTGAGTTAGGTGGTGTGGGGTTGGACTTGATGATCCTTGAGGTCTTTTCCAACCTTAATGATTCTATGATTCTATGATTATAACATGGTGACGTAGTAAAGCTTATTAGGCACTACAACATCCTTTTGTTTTCGTGTTTCCCTGAACACTCAGTTGTGTGACAGGTGGTGAAGAAAAGTTATTCCTGGTATATTTACCCAATTATATTTGTGTATCAGGCCTGAAAAAGCATTAATATATTAACCATTAAAAGTAGTTGACAGTCTTTGGAGAAATGTTTTAGTGTGCCTATGTGAATAGAAGGTTTGACTGATACTTTTTTTAGATAAATAATAAATATTATATTTAGTGCATGCATGTAAATGTACTAAAATATACATTTTCCATTGCATATTCAACATTCACAACAGCAATGAGGCAGAGAAAGCAAATTAATTGTTAGGTGACCATTTTGTTTTGTAACCGTTGGCGATACAAAAAGTTTAGATCGTTTTATTGAAAAATGAATCATAGAATCATTAAGGTTGGA
>NW_010142574.1:35049-68041 GCF_000699245.1 Pterocles gutturalis | reverse complement strand
ATCTTTAAGGTCCTTTCCAACCCTAGTCACTCTATGATTCTATGATTCTATGATCCATCTTACCCATCTAACTTGTCCAGCGTCAGGCGCTTATGCCTGTTGGTGACTTTTGTCGTGGCTAACTGAGAGAATTTTGTGTCCTGGATCCCACATTAACTGTTAACTTAAGGATGACCTTGAGCTGCAGACTTTTTCCATCTTTCCCCAGTTTTCACAAGGATATCTCCATGATGAGATTAAATGACCTTCCTCAGGATGTGGGAAATGGGATGAAGGAAACAGTCATTTGGAAGAAGGATATAGCAGCCTGGAAAGCTGTGTTAACCTGAGCGCTGAAAGAAACTGGATTCTTGAAAATGTTTTGCAGAGGCTATCCCAAGGCCCATGTAGCTTCAGTAATCCATGATCTCTTCCAGCTGTTAGCTTGAGTACCACGGCATAATAATCACCTCCGTGTGCATTACTCATCCTCCATTTTATGGTATGTCTTTCTTCTTATTAGATCACTGACAAAGGGAACAAGCCTTCTGTTGAAGGAGACCTGGATGTAATTATGCATAGTTCAACTGGATCCTATTAGTGTTAAATAACAAAAGATGTTACACGTAATCTGAGTTAGTAAACTACACGGAGGAGTACAGCAGAGTCAGGAAGACAGGGACTGATGCTCAGCAGAGACTGCTGCTTACAGAGGTGCAGTCCTGATGACATATTAGCCATGATGAATGTTAGCCATGGGTCATTAATTTCAGTTTAACATTCTCTCCAGGTATGAGGGAGAAACACTGAGGTTACACGGGAGTTGACTCATGACAAATACAACCTGGCTTGGCACAGGAGAACAGGAGACTTTTGTAGTCTATAGTGAGCACATGCCCAAAATAAGAGAAGACTGAAAAGATTTCAGGCTGGCGCCTCTGCTGCGTCACAGGAACGGCTGTGAAGTTCCTGGGCAATCCTCTGGCCCTGTGTAACAAAACAGCAGGAGCCACCCAGACTGCTGACAGCAGACCCCAACGGGGACTCCTCATTGTGCAGGCGGCTGGCACTGCACTCACAGGTCTGCTCATGTAATTGTGGTGTAACGCAGGGATGCACAAGCACGCATTCATTAGTACCAACATCATCCGGGGTAGTGCTGCTTAGTTTCTGCAGTAGTGTTCAAGGCAGGCTGGTTAATCTCTAACCCTACCAAGCACCGAGCCCATTTTCTGACTGACTTGCATCCAATGTGTGGTTTGCACCCAGGCTCAGATTGCTAATAAATTCAGTCTGCTGAGGTGCTCTTATAAGGGATCAGTTTTAGGCTTGGCTAGATGCAAGTCTTGCCAGTGTAACTGTGCTCAAGTACTTAATTTTGCACAGAGTTCTTCTTAGCACTTGGAGACCTATAAATGTGTAAGTTGAAAGGTTAGGGGAGAAAATCCCTCAAAAGTGAAGCACTTGATTTGCCACTTAATGTTCTCAATATCAGTGCAAAACTGTGGGCCAACTGTGACAGTTTCATTCCACCATAAAAAATGATAAAAAGGATACAATTTTCAGTCAATTGTGGAAGCTTTCCTTATATATATGGTTGTTAAAAGAAGCTTCCTGATTTTTTAATAAGCAAGAAACAAAACAGCTGTGGAGTTTAGTTTATACCTCACGTGTTCCAATACCGTGAAACAACATAGGATTTAGGGCCAGCAGGCACAAGTACTGAATGCAATGGTTATGAAAATAATACTAGTAGAATTAGGGAAATATCCTTATCATTATTATTATTTTTGTTATTATTGTTTCATCAGAGACCATTATCCTACAATTTTTATTTCAGAACCAGATTTCAAAATTGATTAAGGGATTTTCTTTACCCAGCCATACTTCAGAAAATACCCTTCTCACAGCATATACTTACAGAGGAAGATGCTCAGTTACATCTTGCACGTCCACTTGACTTATTAAAGACATCTGAAGCCAAAGAAAATTTTTGCTAGCCACTCCTCTTTTTTACTAGAAAAAGAGAAATCACTCTATCTTTAGCACAAATCTTTCTGTTTCTCATGTGCCATGTCATTGATAATCTGCGTATTATCAACAAGTTGAGGAGAGATGAAGAGTTTTTGAGAAAATCTTTTCCTCAGCAACAGTAGGAATTCACTGGTCATCTCGCAGTGATCATTGATCTTTTCAACAGGGAAATATGTGTCATCATCCTTTTGGTACAGGAGGGGAGACTGAAAGCAAGGCAAGGAGATTGCTTGCAGTCATGGCAGATCAGTGGGGCTGTAGAGCAATTAGCAATTAATTTGAGCTCTGATAGGGAGCAGGAG
Organism: Pterocles gutturalis; assembly: GCF_000699245.1. Lineage (NCBI taxonomy): Eukaryota > Metazoa > Chordata > Aves > Pterocliformes > Pteroclidae > Pterocles > Pterocles gutturalis. Next base: position 65,726 of record NW_010142574.1, on the reverse strand, counting down.
GAGAGTCAGGATGTCCTGATGGTCTTTTACCTCTAGTAGGAATGCCTATGTTGTGTTGGGAACTTCACTTAATGTCTGTCTGAAAAGGTAAGGAGGAGAAAACATACTTTACAGCATTTATGTGGTTCTCTGCTTCTGAGAACAGCAAACCACACAGCTCAGGAGAAAGAAAGGCTGGTGGAAGGCATATAGTTAACTTCAGCCAAATATGTCTCAGATCCATGAACCCAGCATGGAAATAAAACACAAAACACATTGAACAATTATCATTTTCTAACCCGAGAGATAAGTGACAGAAGTTTTGGGCTGCTTACTAAAAGTTTAGAGTTACTGTGGGAGATTCTTAAATTGCAGCAATGATGGGGAATGGCACTGTCAGATAAATTTATAGATATTTCTAAAGCTTGTAAAATCCTTGTGTGAAAAGTAGCTTAACAGTGCAAAATATATTTTATTTACATTCTCTTTCAAAATGTAGTTACAAGAAATAAGAGGAGTAACTATATGGCCAGCTCGTGCTGTAGCTAAGAAACTTCACATATCATACAGGTCCTTCCAGTGTATGATCCTTAGTAAGACTCCCCAAAAGGTCCTAGGCCACAGAGCAGAATTTCTTGGTTGTACTCTAATTGTATCATGCAGAACAATGTATTTTAATTAAATATATAACAGCTTCTCTGGAATAAATCCTTTAAGAACTCTTCCCTCTTCACCATATTGTATTTAATCCGTAAGTTCAGCCCCATGTCTCAGCTGATGGCACATTCAGAAGGAGCAGATGTCAGTTGTACCAGTGCTAGGTAAAAGTTGCATCCAGCCAGAACCTGTAGGAATCCAGCCTCCACTGTGCTTCAGGAAGGAAAAATCAGAGCTCAATTTTAGATCAAATTTGACTTTGTGATCTTGGTTCTCAAGTGGTTTCCTATCTGTGAGAAATCTGTAGTTTGCAGAAAGTTAGAACCTTAAAATGTTAATTGTTCTACAGAGAGGTTTCTGCCATTCAAACTAACTGATAATATATTGTTGCATCCAAATAAGAACCTAATTTATTTATCGATGTACCAACTTCTCTGATTGTCTCTGGTAGCTGTGTTTATTTGCGGTGAAGGAAATTTTCAACAGCAGGAAGTAAGCCTAGCCCAGTTTTGTTTTGTTTTTTTGATGAAACTGCAGAACAACTACATATTCTGTACCAACTAAAAAAGTCTGTGAAGAAATCACCTTAGAGGGGTTTGCTGTTATTTTCAGAAAATCCATAATGTTATTTTCAGATAAGAAGTGAGACTGTAGGAAATAAACACAAACCTCCCAAGCCCTATGTTTAGAAGATATCATCCAGACTGTAGGCCAGTCTGTTAGAAGACAATTTGGTCTACCACGTATGCCCACAGATTTTGTCCTGTACCTGTATTACTTCACATCTGGGTTGAGACAACTGGTGGTTCACGAACAACTCCTGTTTTGTTTCCAAGCCATGTTGTAGCAGGCAAGTAAGTGTTTGTGTAGACTAAGTCAGGAGCAGCCTTTGGCTGCTATTAGTACCTGCTGACAGGCAAAAAATTACATTTACAAATGTTTTATCAGCAGTATCTTATGCAGAAATTTTTGCAACTATGACAGTAATTATCTTCTTGTTTACTGCAATGCTGAGGTTTTGATACATCGCTTTCCATCCTAACCATCACACGACGCAGGGATTTGGAGAGGCTGATGAATTCAGGAAGGCTTTTTTGAACCATGTGCTTCCTGTAGCTATCGGTGAGGCAGAAATAATGTCTGGTAACCCCCCTCCCATGTTGCTAGTTTGTGCTGTTCCCCTGCCCCTTCCTGGCATCACTGGAGCTGCCATATCCATAGGATGGGAGTAGTCTAACGCAAGGTCTCCAGATCAGGAGAGACCAGGTATAGACAGGACCTAGGATAGAAAAGCAGTTGCTTGAGGCAGCAAGGAAAATGCAATTCTGCTGTTGCTGGTTGCTGAGAGAATGAAGAGTAAAATCTGTCTTTAGACTGGCAAGGATGAGATCCAAGCTGTTTGGCTCCCTTTGACAAGGGTAGTCCTCCTGTTTGTAAGTGTTCATGACTCTCCTTAACCTTGGAGAAGAAAAGAGAAACTTTGGAGGAGAGTTTCATCTGATGAAACGCTTGCTTGCTGAGCTGGCTGAGCAACATTTGTTGCTTGTTGAGCTCGAGATATATCTTAGCACTTCATGAACTGTTGAAAAAAATCCCTTACTGACGCTCAGCCAAGGTGGCCATAGAAAAGCAGCATGGCTTGAAGGGCTGTCGTAATTCCTAAAATTGTTTTAAACACCCTGCGCTACTGTGGAAGAAATAATTTTTGAAACAATGCGAGTCCTTCATGGTCGTGTAACCTGGGGGAGTCTGTGCTGCAAGATGCTTTGGAGGCTGCGCTTCTGCTGGAGAGGACCTTATGGCCTGCCAAGGCTTGGCACTGCCGTTAGCTGAAGAGGAATGTCGCTGCCTGTGGTGCCAACAGCGAGCCAAAGGGCTCTGTTTTCCTCTTTGAACTGAGGACCCCAGAGCAGAATTTCTTGGTTACACAATAAAATAATAAATAAGCTAGTTTAAATTTTGAATTAGTAAAGGACTATTTTTGGCTTTCTCAGAGACAGCATCTGTAAATAATCAGGCAGAAGCCTTTCCATAAAACAACACAGAAAAACCTCAAAGAGCATTTAGATTCTGCAACATTTAAACAAGATTTTTAACCCATGGGGAAGCCAAAATCAACACAATGCTTCCTGCACATAAAAGCATGGAATTTCTTAGCAGTGTGGGGGCAATAAATGACTATCACATTTCCCTCCTTTCTAAAAACTAAATATTTTTCAATGGAAATAGTAATATTGATGGAAAAAGAAAACAAGATCATGAGTTATGTAAGAATTGATTTAAGCTCTGAACCCCCATACATTGCAGACTGGTGGCTAATTAAATAAAAACTTAAGCTGTTCCATTTTGCTCTAATTGTCCTCCAAGCTCAAGAGATCCAATATGCTAGCTGAGATCCTTCTTGTAATCATCCACACTCACGACCCAGGTTTCAGGTTCATTCCCGCTGTTCTCAGCCAGGCCCATCCATACTGCAAACAAAAGAGGTGAATGATATACTCTTAATCATGTCCTCTACAAAGACAGGAGAACATGATGACTGACAGCTATACATATATATGCTCCTAGCAACCTCTGACCACAGTGTTTGCCCACAGTGTGTGTGAAATCAGAAATTCGTCCATAACTAAGTACATATGGATGGGTTATTTGCTAAAGAAAAATGTAAACATTGCCCAGTGTAAAAAAAAAAACATTAATACTGTATTCAAGATGCTGTTACCTTCGTTTCTTGGCTCTTGCAGGAGGAGTGCTGTTGACTTAAGGGGCTGCCAAATCAGGTTCTTACGCATTTGAGTGGAAAATTGTTTATGAACATCTGGCAAAATTTCTAGTCATTAGGTTGACCTGACTGAAATCTGTAGATCTCTAAGCTGTGGATGAATGAACCGGTAAATACCAAACTTAGAGGGGGGATGACCAGTGCAGGAAAACAGAACTGAGAAATGTTATGATTTAATACATCTACTTGAGCAAGCTGTGTGGTTTCATGAACCACCCCTGGTTTGTGCACCGCTGCGAGAGAAAGGCTGAATTAAGCATTTATTTAATCTCTGTGAAACTCTGGGTAAGGAAGCAAAAATCACAGTCTTACAATTCCTGTTTACCAGTCTGGTTAGTTTTTAGCTGTAGTTCATAAGTTGTTCTTTAGTGTGACTAATTATCTAGCTTCCCACAAAGGATGGATTTGTGTCTTTTCCCAGATGAGGCACGGTTATGAAAAGTTATATAGTAAAGGAGTCAAGATAATAACATGCCAAACTGTGCTCAAATCTGTTTTTCTCTGCTAAATTATTTACTCATTTTGATATTATGAGAGATGCCAAAGCAATTTCCCAAAAAACTAGCGTTTGCTTCATCGGCAGCTTTCAGGGAAAACAAAGTGGTGCGGTTCAGACATAGGAAAAGATTGCCACAGAGATACTGAGCTTATGAAAGTGCATCCATTGTAACGAATTCCCAGAACCCTGAGTAATGGGTCAGTCAGTGTTGGTGGGGCCTGGGAGCCTGGCACAGCTGTAGCTCCTGGCTGAACCCTGTCTCCTGGTCACCTCCTGCTTTCTGGCTGCCCCAGTCAGATAGCGCTGAAGTGCAGGCGCATAGAGCTGTGCCCCTTCCCAGATTGTGCGTGTTTTCTCTGATGTTTGGCACTGACATTTCCAAAGGGACAAAGGACATCTAAGCTGGTTTGCACCTTTGAAAATCCTGGTAGGGTCTACCACCACATGAAAATGCTTTGATGAAAGTAAAGCATGAATGAAGAGAGACTTCATCTTCTGGGGCTGGAAACGTTTTACTTTGTCCCATAGTAGGAAATTTATTTTTTTTTTAATCTCTGTCAAGCTTGGGAGCACCACAGATTGGCACACTTTGATCATGGCACCATGTGGAAAATGAAAGTTTGTGCTCTAATTACCTTCTCAGTGTAGCTTTCTTTTCAAATCAATCTAAGCTGCCATCAGACAAACAAAAAGCTGGTGTGGAGTTTGTTATCACGAGACTGAGAGACCTGTAGTGATGCAAGTGTGTGTCATCCCCTATGTCTTGTCTGCACATTAGTTTGTTTACTTGTTAATGTGACTTGTGGCTTTTAACATTTTTCTTTGACTATAGCGCCTATGATTTAGGAAAGATACACTGTAAGATTCTCTTAAGAAAGGTACCCTTAAGAAAGATTCCCCTGTAAGCAGGAAGGATGCTGAGCAGAGGAACTCACGCCAGAGGTAATTGCCAAAGTAGGGCAATCCTGCAAGTCTTCAAAGTAGCGTGAGAAAGTGTCACTTAGCTGCAGTGTGGTTGCTGGAAAGGTTTATTAACTTGGTTAACACATATAACTTCAATATACAGTTTTTCAGATAGTGTAAGCTGGTGACAACAGATTTTTAGTACTTAAATTGAAGACACGAAAAGCAGGCATATTTCCCTAAGTTACTTGACAATATTGTTCTTATGCTGCTCCATTTTCATACAGGTACTCCAACTTCTCACATTAAACAGTGTCCATACAAGTCACAACTTCTCATAGTACTTTTCATGAGTACAGAAAGTCCAGGTAGGAACAGGGTTGATGTCTCGTAGATCAAAAAACAATGAACAAGACCATGCTGTTCAGGTATTATGAAACATTTTCCATCATCTTAATTCAGCTGGTAATGAGCACAGCATGATCAACATAGAAGTAATAGTATACAATATGGTTTTGCATTTTTTGTTCGTATCTTGCCCATTCACTCTCTTCATACCATGTGGGTAGCAAACAGATGTATTACATTATACTACATTAAATCCTGTGGAGGCAATAGTCTTAAGTGCTGCGTCAAATATTTATAATGTGGAATTATTTTAGGACAGGAGCCAAGTGCAATATGGCATCCTTCATAGTGTCTCTCTTGTTTTTGTAAGAAGCGGAAGCTCAGCTACTGCCTTACAATTATGCTTCTTCTCTAACCTTCAACATCCCTTTTCATTTGTCACAATCTGAATACGTTTTAATTATTATCATATATGAGCGTCTCTTTTGCTTTCTTTATTAGCTTTCTCACTTAAGCTGGGAAGGGCCAAGTTTCCAAGAGCCCCTTTCTAGCCCTACTGCTCATCTGGACGGGCAAGACCCCGCTCTCATGCCCATGAGGCACGGCACATGTGTGGGGCACGTACGTACCAACTCTGTGCACTCCAGCAAGCCCATGGTTACAGACCAGGTGCTGGGAGCAACTGGCCTGTAGGTCGTTAGTGCAGGCTGGGTGCAAGGCAATGCCATAGCCCCAGCCATGATGGGGGTCCCAGAACTCAGCTTATTGGTGCTCCTGACCCATGGGTGAGGGTGCGGGGTGGGGGGGCCAGGGGAGACGGGTCAGGGCAAATAAGCCTGCCACATCCTGCCAAATGTTTTACACTTTGTGCATTGCAGTGAAGTTTTGCTTTTCAGGCCTATGTTCTCTTTGGTGCACAAGACACCAGTAATTTCAATAGTAAGAGACATTTCCACTCTTAAATCTGCTTCGTCTGCATAGTTCTGTGTTTCTAGATAATGTCTTGCTTTTCTTTTACTTTGCAAAAAGACCCTAACTGTAGCAGCCTGTCCTGAAAACATCTGAAATATCTGCAGCTATTTTCTCTTTAGAAAATTAACACATTAAAGGAGTTTATTGTTCATCTAGGGCCACGTGTCTTCTATTTATGAGTCTGTTTCAATGCCAAACTTTTGCATGCTTCTTTTACTTCTTTTCACTTACAAGCTTATCCAAATCACTTTTTTTTTTTTTTTTTTTTTATGGAATTAATTTACAGGTCAAGTTAGTCATTAGAAATTCTTTACTCAGAAATATTGGCAATATTTTTACTCTTTATTTGGAAAGATTTCTCTCTGAACACATTCGTTACTCAACCAGCTGTATGACTGACTTCATAGTTGAATTGTTCAGTTCTTTTGATTGTTTTAATAATTCACCCACACATGCAGGGTCCAAGCTTCACAGTTTGACATTCAACTGGAGAACATCCTTTTGTTTGTAAATTATTTTCTGAAGACTTAGAATGTTGTTTTTTTCATGTTGATTAAAGTTTTGGTGCATCATCCTTGTGTACAGTAATTCGTAGGGTTTGAGTCTGGTTGAGGCCAGAGTCCATTGCAGTGTCTCAGTTTGTGGAGCCAGCTAGATGCTGACCAACACACTCCAACACACTCTTCACACAAAGCCTACAAGCAACCCACAGGCTGCCTATGTGGAGGCAAGTTCAGCCTGTCTTACTCATACCCATTTTTCTTTGCTGTAAAGATGCTGCCTTGAATAACCTAAGTGTAGTTTGTCTTCCTCTTACCTCCTCTTCATGGTTATGTGTTTCAATATTTAACATGTTGGCAGACGCATGGGAGATCGTGGGTTGGAACTTCCAGAATAAGAACATTGCCCTTCATCGCATGCTCCCCTGAGCCTGATGGAGAAATCGATCCTTCCCTGTGTGCTAATACAGCATGGAGGATGCCCAGACATTTCCACAGGGTTGTAGTGAACTGCCTCAGTCTCACACGTGGATTCATAAACGGGACTCTTGGCTATCACTCCATCACTTGAAGTAAGACTTTACACTGATCAGCACTGGTATGGCTGAAGCTGAATTACAATGAAAGATGAAATGAGATTAGCTGAAGAGTGCAGAGCTGAGTGATGAAATATGGCTTCATTTTGTATGACAAAAGTGTGTCTTCTGCCAGCCATTTTCTGAGCGGTGCCAGTCCCTACCTCTCTAGAAGAGGGCATGCAATCATTCCAGTGCTATCACTCCATTGGAAATTTTTCTCCATGTTTATGAATTTGGAGAATATATTCAGCTACATCTCAATATTTTCTTGATATTTGCTTGCCTTAGAGCTGATTTCCAAATTGCAGTCAACAGCTTCCCTAATCTAATGATTATTGCAGTAGGAAAGGGGACAGCTATGAGCAGTGTGTAGCAGGGAAAATGAGGACAGCCTCCAAATTTCTCTGTTTCAATACTTCCAAACCCAAATCCTCATGTTAAAGTACCATAATTCTTATCATAGTATCTTGACAACCTTAATCCTCTCTGCTGGCACAGGCTGTAATTCACTCTTCAGTCCCTTTCTGCTGTTTGAAAATGGCTTCAGGGAAAATGGAAACTGCGATCTGCTGTTACATTAAAAAGGCAATTGAAAGATAAATATCTTGGCACAGAAGTCCAAGTCAATCTATTTTTTAGTTTCTCTAATTCATTGTGGCATTTTCTCATTCCATAAGAAAGAAACAACACTGTCTGAGGTTTCTCTGGGTGGACCCATGAGCCAGTGAAATGGAGGGGTGGTTTCTACCAAACTTGGCTCGGGTCTTGTGTAGCAGCTCATAAACACTGTGATTTGCATAACCTCTCCAGCGTCTGAGGGAAAGATACTGTCAGTCAACACTTCTGGAATGTCAGGGTCATTCTTAACACATTTGATCTGAAAGGGCACCACCAGGGTGAACTTCATCTCCTTCCACTGATGTGACCCACCTGCCATCCAAGATGGGGAATGATGTTTTCAATCAAGTCAAAATGAAGATTACTACAAGTTGAGACCATTCAGTTGCTGAGCCTTTTATCAGTCAAACTTCATATGTGATATTCTTGAAACCATCTAAATTTGCAGGTCTCATTGAGACATAAAATACCCAGACTGTCAGTCTGGTTTTCATTTGCACTCCTTCCAGCTCTGCTGTAATTGAGAGCAGGCCTCATACAGTCAATCTATAGCTTCCATATACCTCTTTTAGGCCTGTTTGCTTCCTGGTTTCATACAGGGTCCATTAGAACAGCAATGAGAAACAAACTGGGGAAAAAATGGAAACTGTACAGAATACATTTTGCTTTGACAGACTGAAGATGATCCTGAAGATATTTCACGTTTTTAGTTCATGCTTGCTTTCAATTTTGCAAGGTGATGTTCTTTGCTTGTCTTTTAATTCTTCTTTGATTTCATCAGGATTTAGTAGTTAAGGCACTCTTTAAAGTCACAGAAGGTTTGCATCTGCAGCTTTAGATGATATAGTGCTTTTAAGAGGCTATGCCTTGCATGACTTGCTCTGAGCCCCAGCAGAAGCCAATGGAAGGACACTGTCCATTCCAAGCCTGGCTCCTGGGATGGTTTTCCTTGTCTGTACAAAGGAAAATGTGTGATGTACAAAAGGGCAATGGCAAAATTTAAATTAAACTATTTTAAAAAAATGAATGAGGCAAATGACTTTGTGAAAATTGTCACATCTGGGTCTGAATCCTTCCCTAAGCCACTCAGCATTTCTTAGGGCTCTTAAGAGGCATTACAGTCCTTGACTAACTGGAACTCCTCCTTGCATGCTGAGCATGGTGTTAAGTGTTATCCTTTTACTCTTCCCAGCAGGCTTGAAGGAGGGAATTCTTTTAGTCAGGCCTTCTGAAGGTTTGTCCACTGCACTATTTGATGCCTGTAATGGCAAACAAATCAGCTTCATTCTTACATATTTTCCTCACCATTTGCCTGTTGTTGTTCATTAGGGTGTTTTTCTATGTAACAAGTTGCTGGATGCTCTGGTATGTCTTGGTATAAGTTGAAGTCCATTTAGAGCCTAGTATTTTAATGAAGTCTTTATTTTCAAAAGCATTCAGGCTCTTTCTGTTTTTGATAGATTTCCATCTTTCCCATCCACATATGATGACAGAAGTAATATCTGAGTTGGAGATTTATGCTTTGGTCTTTTAGCAATAGATGTTTTCTGACCATATATTGTTTCAAGTGGTAAATGCAGCTTTTGTCCTGCCAACTTGTGGCTTCATCTCCTTGTCTCCATCTCCAGGGGGACAGTATGGTGTTTCCAGGGTATGGAAATGATTTAATTTCTTGTATTCATTCTTATTTCCAATATTTGTACTAAGATGTCACCAAGGTTCTCAATAGATTTTTTTATAACAAACTATTAATACTTTGTGATGATGAATGCTGCTTAGGTATTTGCATGTTGGCAGGGCTGTCACTTAGAATAGCAGGACTATCAGTAATACCAAGATTACTGTTGATAAACTTTGTGATAACTGTATTATAGACCACCTCTTCTTTCCCCAAGAGTGAAGTGCAAGTCAACTAATGGAGATGGATATGGGGATATTGCTCTGGAAAGGCCCAAAGGGCTAGGCTTCAGAAGGCTGGAGGGGTGTGCACCCTTTGGAGAAGTGACCCACGCTCCCACACAAGTTTGTCATTACTTTATTGGGGAAACACTGTTACCCTAAAACATTTAGTAAAATTGATAACAAACATTAGATCGGATGTAAGGAGAAGAATGTGCTTATAAAATTAAAGCCAGATCCAGCTTTGGATCAATCTATGATAATGCCTGCCTTTTGCAGACCTGATTGTATTAATTTTCAAAGAGACTGAAATGCCATGATGATGAACATCATTTGGAGAGAAACAGTTAAAGCAGAAGGGAGTTCAAATGCACATCCTTCCTCTTCTACATTTTAAAGAACTTGTTTGAATAAGGTCCAAATGACAAAATCAGATTAGTTTTCTGGTGCTTTTTGTCAATTGATTTTACCTATTTTTGACAGCTGCATCCCTGTGCAAATGTAAAATCTGAGCTCCCCACTGAGCCCTGAGTTTGGAAAAATTCAAACCTTATCTGATAACTTTTTCCAAGCTTCAGTACTGCCATTCCTTTTATATATATGAAGTGCAAGTCTTTTTGTTACATGAAAATACTTGAAAGAAAACTTTTCTTAACTGAAGACTGGTTGAATAATATTTAATTCCAAACAATAAGTTCCATGTATGATTATAAATCGCTTTGTTTTGCAAAAAAGTGGGCATCTCTTTATTACAGTTTTGTAATACAAATACATCTTTCTTGTAAGTCTTGAAGGCTATATGCCGCTAGTAAGAGTACTAAAGAAGGTTCATGTATACATTGTGTGTGTACGTGTACATACACATAAAACATACATGAATGTTACACATATCTATGTTAAGTAGTATCCTTTAGAGTTCTAGGTACATTGTTTGCCACAATTATGTTGTTTAAGGTGATAGTAGGTTTCAAATCATATTCTGCGTATGTCACACTGAGAAACAATGAGAGCTTTCCTAAATAGTTTAGATGCCATATAATTATTTTAGCAGCTGTGGTTTCAGTTACCTTTAATTAGTTCCCCCTGCAGCTCTAAATAAAGAGAGGCTTCTGTTAGATGCAGTTATTTTCTTCTGCAGATGGCGTGGTGAAGTGTGGCTACTCATAAAGGAGGCTACTGAACACTACATGGCAAACTTGGGGCTCTAAAGAAATTAATTAAGGACAGTTCCTACATAGATTATTCATTATTTTCAGTCACCATGGTTTTATACCAGAACTGTCAGCCCCAGGTTTTATGCCAGCTGGCATTTCTAAAACAGTTAGCTTAGATGCTTGTGAGCTGGTGAGATAACCCTCCACCATAGAAGCAAATGGTGTTTTGACATGGCCCTGTATTTCCCCTAAATCATTTACTTGGTTGAGTGACCCCAGCACTCCTAGTGTGGCTCCATCTCTATGAACACATGTTAAGCAGACAAAAAAGTTTCCTAAAGGGTGTTTCTTTCTCTAACATGTAGGACAAATTCTCTGACCCCATTCAGGCGACTATTGTTTTAAAACATTTCAGATGGAAACTGTGGGGCGGCATTCTGTTTCTATGGGATTCAGTGGTATGTGCCTACTGCCATCCATAGGCACAAACATAGGCACTGCTTCTTTCCAATAAAAATTTCATATCGTCATTTCTAATAGAACCCTTCAGATATGTCAGGTCTTTCAACTTTGTGATACTTCAGTCACATATAAACAAAAGCCACATGAAGCAAAGCAAGGGTTCACAACAGAACTTGAGTTGTAAGGGTTACTTTTTAAAAAAAAAAAATTTAAAGGTAAAAAGGAATATACATAAATAGATAAATATGACTTGTATTGTTGCTGATTGACAAGGAAGGATGTTAGCAGAGTCGTGACTTTATTCCCTGAGGGTGACCTTCGGCTGGAAGGTGCTGTAAGATGTGGCGCAGCAGGTCTCAGTGGGCAGAAGAGTTCCACTGGCTTCATTCTGCAATTTCTGGATCATTTAATTAATTAAAGAATTGTTTCTGTTGCAAGCACAAATGTTCCAGTTTGCACCGTTACCCAAGGTCAGAGCTCGCCTGACCTCCTTGGCAGAGGAAGAGAAGAGTAAGGAAACTGGAAAAAAAGAGAGCAAGTAAATAATTTCAAGGAAGCCTTGTTTCCCTTACCCCCAAACCCAGCAGAGCAGAAAAGGCTGAATTGAAAGGGAAAAGGGCTAAGACTGAGATTGATTAAGAGGGGTCCAGCCTGAAGAAAATGAAACAAGTAAGACAGAGAAAAATAAACTACATTAAGAGTGAGCTTGGATGAGAGTCGGCCGCCGGCCAGGAGGGAGCAGCTGCGGCAGGAAGGCCCAGATCCCATTGAAACAGAAAAGAGGCCATCTCTCTGCTGGAATGGACGGGAAACAATAAAATAATTCACCTTTAAAGGCACAGAAATGGGATACAAGGCTAGGGGAAGGCCAGAAAGGAATGGGAATTTGTGAATGAGACTAGTTATTTTTTTCTGAGAGCAAGGCAATGGCTGTTAAAATCCTCCCAGAGAGCTGCATGATGGCACAGATAAATCAGACTGGCCAGAGTGGGTAAGCTGCTCTGAGCAGCTTCATGTTGCATTAGGACTCTTCAAGGAATGCTGAGCATCAAGCAAATTTCCTCATTTTTACCAGGGGAGATGAGGCAGATGACATACCATACTGATGACATCATGCCTCGCTCCAGATGTGAACAAAGAGGGAAGAAAGTGTAAGATGGATATTTCACCACGGGCCAGAGTAATCCTCAGTACAGAGGGGGAACATGAGATTGCAAATCTCTACACACTGAGGTTCAACAAAATAAAGGACAAAAGGAAACAAAGCAAAACCCTGTGTGATTATGAGCGAAAATTTCAGGTTCAGCCAACAGAGAATGGATGTCTTGAATTAGTTATTCATGCCATCTAGAAAACACACCATGCACGATAAGTGAATGTCATCGGTGTCACAACAGAAAGTTATGCTGCAATGTAAATCTGGTAATTTAGGCATTTGGGCTGGAGGAGAAGCAAAGAGCATGGAGAGAGCATTTCACCTGAAAGTGTCCACAAGGAGGTTAGTTAGAAAGCTCCTGTGGTTTTAGATGTGTCAGAGCACTCAACTGCTGTCAAAAGAAGGCTGTTGATGTCCCACTTCAAGAACTGTCTCAGTCTCATGGTAACAGAAGTGTAAGTTTTAGGGCCCTGCATTGGAAGGCAAGGAAAATTTTCAAGTGTACATATGTAATGAGTGTAGAAATTAAATATCCTCTTTAAAAGTCTGCTGGACTGCAGCTTCTATCACAGAGCTCTTCAAACTCTCCCATCCTGAACTGTCCCATTGATCCTTGCTAAATAAGATGCCAGGCCTTTGCTTCTTCAGGTGAACCATACTATCTCCAACCAGACTATGAGAAGGCTGAGACTCTTCAGCTTGATGTATGAGTGAGATTGACAAATCCTGGAAAAAGGGACAAGTTTGGAATATGTATACTGAAGTATAAGAAATATAGCATACAAACTCAGCTCAGAACATCTTCAGAAAGCCCATTTGTGTCTGGGAAAAAAGGAAATGAGTAATACTGCTGTAAATCCTTCAGTGATGCAAATAGTATGTGGGGACATAACAGGAGGGTGGTGACACCTCCTTTTCTTTTTCTTGATCCCAGACCTTCTTAAAGAGTTTTTTTCACAACGGTAGAAGTTAATTAATAGTGAGCTTTTTTGAATCTCTTGGTAGTGTTCCCATCATTTTTGAGCAGGTGATTTATCTTGTGTACCTGATACTGCAAGAGCTCACAACTGTATCAGAAATAGCTGCTTCTCAGCACTGAGTAAATTGTCCCCAGATTTATACTGACAAACTGTTCAAAGACATACTGGAGTTTTGCAATATTGTAATGCATGTTAAAGCCCTGCTATAAACTGTAAACATTAGGTTAAAGAATGACCACCATTTTTGCTATTTGAATCTTTTGCAACATTTTCCCAAACTCATGAGTACTGTTGTAAACAAACAAACAAAGCCACAGGAATGACTACAGTTAGGCAGTATAAACAGGCTGCATCCAGATCAAAACAAGGGCTAGCTCAGTTCAAACAGTTATCATTGCATTCTTGTGCTAGAGATTGGTTGTAGCATGAAAGACCCTATCCCTGCTTAGTTAGCCAGGGTTTCCATTATGGTGTTTACTGTTAGGAGCTGCAGTTAGGTAACTGGAGGTTGGAGCACAGCCCAGAGAAGCTGTGCCTCAGCTTTGGCTGTCTGACATCCAGCACCACGCTTCCCAGATAACCACCACCTGGTACAGACCTCCCACCTGTTAAGGTGGTAACTTAATGTAATCACTCCTGCATCCCTGCTCAGCCTGCTGCCTTCGCCGAGTCGTATCCTCATTTCTGTAGGTGAGCAATGCCACGCAGCCGGAGTTGCAGATCACCATCTCCTGCTCACTCCAACGAGGCACAGCACCGAGCTCAGTGTGGCGCCGGCAGCCAGCTCTGCAGGGGCGTTAGCTTGTGTTTCATCCTCATGTAGCAAGGGCCCAGCAAGGAGAGACGGCAGGAAGGCTGAGGGGCCTGCCAGTGAGGTCTGTGCAGAAGGAGGCACCAGGATGACCCTGGAGTAACAAAGCAGCAAAGGAGAGGGCAGAAGCAGTGAGGTCCAGCTCGAAAAGGCTCGGGAATTCACTGTACCCAAAAGCGAGATGCCGCCTACGCTTTGTGTGGATCAAGCCCTTGGTTTTCCAACCTAAGCAAGCTAGAGCAAAGACGGCAGCTTCCCTGCACCTCAGCTAGCCTAGATTAGTGCAACTTTGAAGATGAGAGATACGAATCTGTACAGTGTGTTGAAAGAGTTGTTGTGACATGTCGCCTGCAGTGAGCAATTCCTAGCAAGTGGGAAGCCACAGTGTGTTGCCTCTGAGTGATCTTCAGGGATAGCTCCAAGCTTGAGTGCACTGCAGTAATTACATCTTGAAGAAAAAGCAAATGGAAGTGGAAAGCTTTGGTTAACTAGGGCCTGAAGAAAAGGTTGTAAAGCCTTCCGTGAAGTAAAGCTTTCAGTGAAGCAAATACTATGTGGGGACCTAACCAGGAGGGTGGTCCCACTTCAAATCATGAGCTTCTTGCATGAAAGGAGAATTATAGTCTCCAGCAGCAGCAGAAACAACACCTTCCAGTCCATCACTGTCTTTCCCTCCCCTGTGTCAGTAATGTACACATCCAGCATTTCATCCCAGGTCAAGCTTCAGGAAAAAGAATAAGTCCAGTCCAAGTCCCTGTGCAAGCCAGAAACTGGAGAAGAAAACTGTACTGTACTTGCTTTAATGAACGCAGACTTAAAATATACATTTTGCTTTTGAATAATGTGGCAGCCCATAGCACTTACTGAAGTGGACCAGTGGCACTAGGATGTGCAAAATAAAATGCATACACATTTTTAACTTCTAATTGGATTTCTTCAAAGTCTGTTCTGTCAAACCACTGTGGAATGTTTAACTAAACTTCTAATATCTATTTACATGACAGATATATTGTATATACTTATTGCCTCTAGACTTTTTTCCTAGTGTCACATTTCAATGCAGTGGAAGCATTTTTTTTAATCCAACCCCAAGTTTCCATGTTTTTCTCAAGATAAAGCCAGAAATGTTATACTGTAGTCAAATTTTATACTAGTTAGGTAATAGGAACGTGCAAATTGAGGCAGTTAAGTTAGACTTAGCTTTGGTTTTGACCTATCTGTACCCACGTGCTTTCTCTTTAAGCTTTTCCAGTTCTCTATATTATGTTATTAAAAAACATAATGCTTGTGAGTGGCTATATAAACATCTCCCCCACAGTGTGAAACGAGGCAGTGTGCAGAACGTGTGGTTGAAGTTGTCAGCTACAGATACTTCTCCACATGAAGAAATGGAAATCTCAGCAACATTCAGCTGTTTTCAATCTACAGAAGTATTTTGGTTTGGTTATTTTTTTAAATTCTTTTTGGGTTTTGGTTAAATTAAAAAGATGACAGACACCTTATAACTTCTCTATAGAATTTATAGTAGATGTTTCTGCCTGTAATTGGTACATCGCCCAGATATGTTACAGTAAGTAGCTTCAGATGAGTTTTCACATGCATACTGTAAGACTTGGAGTCTGGCATTGTAGGTCCCTTCTCTGCATGTCCTCTCACAGAGACATTCTCTGAATGCAGTGAGAGGTGCAACACCCCCACCTGATGCTGTTACCTTTTAGAAATATTCTTTAGCAAAACAAGAAAAGGAGGCAGTCTTGGGATTCTTGATGTTTCTTGAAGTCTTGCAGACATTAAAAGAACTTTTTACCTTGTTGAAACATTTCTAGGTAAAAAAGAAGAGCTAGAGATGGATTACTGCTGAAAGTATTCGTTGGAAAGCAAAAAACATAGGGCTCTGTTTTGACTCAAAAACATGAAAAATTAAATGTAGGGCTATCCCTGCACAGATTTTTCAAGAGGGTTAGGAAGAATAATATGAAGAGATTTCCCCTCTTCATGCAAGGAGAAACCAATATCCTTGGCCTTTTGCTCCAGAATGGCAAAGGTCGGGATTTCATACGGGGAGTTTTCTCTTTGGAATGGTAAGGAGCAGTGGCAAGCTGGATACTGTCTATAAGATCAGACCTTTAAATGGGTTTCCATCTGAGGCTCTGAACATCAGTGGAAGCTTAGTCCTGCATCAAACTTCACGTCCCACAAAAAGTAGGCTTACATTGAGCATCGTGTAGTGATGCAGTTATTTATCCTTGTGCTAAGAAGAATACAAGGCTCGTCTGGTCATCTAAGCAGAAAGGCCCTGGAGGACTTTGTGCGGACAGCGTTTTGTGAGAAGCAGGCTTTGGTCTCAGGAGGACATATCATCCTTACACATTACTAATCAATGAGCATTTTTTCATTTTTAGATGTGAAGACATTTGCAAAGACCACTGGTATCTCTTCCTGGCCCCTCACTGCTTTTCATGACACATTACAATTGTAAAATGGTGCAGCTTTGAAGTCATCCAGGCAGGAAAGTGAAAGCCTTTTTATTCTCCACAGGAGGACTTAACTTGCTTTAATTCACATGCAACGTGCTTTATATGTCTAATTGATTTATCTTAGCTTTCCCACGTGTCCTCACACAGGCATGCTTCAATGCAGTTTGAAAGGAGGGAGTGCAGCCTTATGGCTGAAAAGCTGATGGTAAGTAATTAAACCTAGCAGCAGCGAGAACCCCTGAGGCAAAATCTTTGGCAGTTTTCTACACCATGTAGTGAGCTTGGGTCACCAAGGGCCTGTAAATAGCATCATAATGACTGGTTCCTCAGCAGGGATAAACATGTGCTTTGAGTTTTCTAAATGATCCAGAGGCGTGCTGTGAGATAACTACTGATAACAAGCAGATGTGAAGTTTGCTTTTCAAGACAGGGAGGCTGAGGGGGAAAGTCAAGTAGATTTTGGCATATAGTCCTCTCAGAAAGCCTAATATTTGAAGATCATTAAAGCTGCTTTTTTTTTTTTTTTTGTGCAGAAGGAACTCCGTTGTATCTAATGAAGGTAATGCTATTTTAAACCAGATCTTGTGAGGGCTAGAGAGATACTGTAGGCAAAACTTTCTGTGAGTTTGAACCTGAAGACAAAAATAGAACATTACTTTGCAAGATTAGGAATATTGTATCATTTCAAAATCACGTTATGCCGGTGTCTTTCCAAAAGCTTTCTCAAAACTTGTATATGCATAGGTCCTTTTTTGTTTAAATAGTGACTAAGGGTTGAAGGATGCGTTTCATCATACCAGACAGTAGGACACAAAACAAAGGTGCTGAGCTCATGTGTCCACACCAGTACAGCAATGCTGCTCAGCGGTATAGATGCAGTAATGCTGTGGTGCTGTGAGCCAGGGACAGGGTCAGTGTTAACCTGGGGCCCTCAGCACTGTGCTTCATGTTAGCAGGATAGACACATGAGCAGTCCTGTAAGATGATGTGTTTGCAAGGTCTCAAAGGAAATAGGCTACTCTCCTGAGTCAAAGGCTCTTACGAACAGGTCATCTGTTCTTTCTAGGGAGGTTTGGAGTTTTGCTAACATTGTACAAGTGGAGTAAAATAAATTATTTAAAAAGCCAAAGAACATGTCAATATTTTTCTCAATTACAAGAGTTCCCAGCAAACTGAAAAGTGAGGTGAAAGTTGTTTTGGTGTTCAGGGAGAGAGCAAACCATTTAGTAAGACAAGTGACTGCAGACATCACTTATCCACAGTGATTCCTCTGAAACACTCTGGAATAGTTGTGGGGATGGATTTTTTTGAAACACAATTTTTCTCTATGTTGCTTAGGAGTTCCCTTTTAAATGTCTGACCCTGATGCTTCACAATACGTTAAAAAACCTTTCTCCTAAAACAGAAAAGGAAGAGGAAAAGTTTCTCCCTACCTTTTTTTTGAAGGGCTGGAGGGGGAGAGAAATGAAGAGATATCACTGAACCATACTGGAGCTCATCAGTTGCCATATGTGTCCGAGGCCTCTTCAGTTTCTGGTTTGTCTCAGATTTCACAGCAGAAATGCACTGATTCCCCCCAAGCAATGCCTGCCAGTCCTGCATATTTGAAGGCTGAACCTCCAAGTGCCCTGGTGATAGACACTGCCTATGTGGGAGCTCACCCCTGGTTTGATGGTGGAACAAGCCAGCCAGCCAGCCAGGCTGAGAGGCTCCAGCACAGTGGGGCTCTGGCAACACTTGAGTCTGAACAGTACCATCCTGACTCACCTGGCTTTGCAAACACGAGTCCCAGCTCAAGGGCAGTTACTAAATGTGAGAAGCAGGTAGCCAGGGTGACTATGGGTGCAACAGGAAAACTGAGTACTGATAAAATCCTCTTCAAATGCACAAAGGGAACAAGCATGATATCTTATTAATATTTTCCTTTCTGATCTCCTTCAACTGAAAGAAGAAGCCAACATGGCTTAGACAGCCTGTGTGCCCTCAGGGAGTCTTTTGCACAGACATCCATGTGGTATCTATATGCTTGCTTTTGCAGTTGAGTCAATTTCCTATAAGCATAGCAGCTGGTTACTAGCTGTTGTGAGATATCCTCTTCAGCCTCTCCATCTAGACAGTGACTCAGTTTTATAATCATATAGTTTGGTGCATTTAACCGTTTTCAAGAGCTTAGAGTGCTTCAAAAATGGATAGGTTGATAGCTTGACATCTAGAGGGCACCATTATGATCGTGCAACCTGACCTTTTACTTAATACGAGACAGAGGAGTTGCTGAATGATGCTCATAAATTTTTTTCTTGAGCTAAGGCATATCTTTAAAAAGACATCCAGTCTTAATTTTAAAACTTCATGTGACAGAGAGAATACATTAAATGTCTTTTCCACTGTTTCCCATTGTTAATCATCTTCTCTGATAAAAATCATCAGCTTATGTGTTCTAGGAATATGTTTAACTTCACTGTCAACTGCATTGGCTCTTATCATTACTTTATTTACTAGAAAGCCCTGTGTTATCAGAAAGGGTTTCATTTATGAACAAAACATGAATAAGTCAGTTTAGCTTCATCTTTGATAAACTCAGTAAAATGAGGTTCTTTAGCCCCTCATTATAAGGCAGGTTTTTATCATCCTTTCATCTGTACTGTCCAAGCCATTGCTGCATTTCAGTTTTTCACTGAGTGAATGCAAAGATGATATACATTAGTAGTGTCACCAGACACAGTTACACCATGTCTCTAATCTTGCTTATCCATCCAGCCATTGCATTTACTCTCTCCTCAGTTACAGGGTTTCCTCTGGTGGTTACCCACACTGCCTTCACTTGCTTTCTGAAACGCAGTCACCTATCCCTCCTACGTGACTGGGTCTTGTTTTTTATATTTAGTTGGCAATGTTAAAAAAAAATACTGGCCAAGTTAAGTCAATTGCCCCACAATCAGTTGCTTTGTAGATCTGACTCATCCATATTTTCCAAAGTTCCTATCCCTGCTGGAGTTTTCAGCCATGACCCACAGACTGTGGTGAACCCTGCTGAGTACCCACTGCAGTTGCCAGATATTTTATGCTGTACAGACATATTCTCCATATACTCACACATCTTGTTGGAGGCTATATTGCCATTTGAAAGGATGTGGTGCTGAATACAGGTTTCACATCAGGCTGTTTCTGGCTTGGCGCCTCTTTGATGTGTCCTCTTTCAACAGCCAGGTGGGTTTGAGGTCAGTACAAAAGCCCCTCTGACAACTGCAGCCTTCAGATAACAAGTTTATCGGCACAGTGGTATCTGTCTTTTGATATACCGTCAACATCTGTTTCTGTCTCAGCCTCCTTACATGACATGATGTGATTTGGGGAAAGCAGATATTATTCTGAGCCTTTGTTGAAGTGGTATTGCCATGTGATTTGTGGATTAAATGAGTGTATTTCTTTGTCTTCTGCTCTTTCGGGGACTGGTGGGATGTTAGGAGGCTTGGGGGTTGTTTTTAACAGATTTTGTTCTGTAGTGTTTCAAAACCCCTCACTGTCAAGACTCCAGGTGGAGTAGCTATAATACTATATTCACCAAGTCATTTATAATACACTTCAGGTTGCACCGTTCAACCTGTAACATATTCAGTAGATTCCCTGCCCATAATTGCTTCCAGGTTAATGACGGGGACGTATGCTACATGGGAAAATCCAGAAGGCAGCAGACGCCTGTGCAATGCAGCCACTGGATCTCAAGGGCACCAGGAACTTCTGCAGAGGAGAAGGCGATGGAGCAGGGTCGGGGCTCTGTGTACAGGGACTGATGCTGCTCCACTCATGGGAGACGGAGACCCAACATCCTGAAGTTCTGCAATTGAAAGGAGGGGGGGAAAGGCCAGGTGTGAGAAGGGAGACATTAGGAGTGCGAGGATGGCTAGGGACAGACCTCTGGAGCGACTGGCAGGCCCATATGGGTATCGTGGTGATGGGGAAGGGAGACGTAGCAGAGGGATGCAGGAAATACGATGGAGTCAGATGAGGGAAAGGGAGGTAGCAGCCACCTCTGAGCGCTTCTGGAGGAGGTCAGAAAGAAATGCAAGGAATCTGGCAGGAAGGGGATTTTAATCATTGAGTCGAGAGGTGGCCAATGTAGGGTCAAAAATGCTAGCAGAAAGAAAGTGAGGAAAGCTCATAGTAGAAACTTTTAAAGAAATAACGTGTAAGATTTAATGACAGCTTCAGCCTCGGTTAAAAAACACAGATTTATTCAAAAACTAGCAAGGAATGAACCACTGACATGCTCTCTTTTGAAACAACATGGAAAATGAACACATTGTTGTAAACACCTACAGGAAGGATTTCTGGCAGTTTTAATCTCAGGTTGCACAAGGCTTTAGCTATCACAGGGAGAGTTGGAATTGCTGAGCAGGTGAGAAACATCCTGCACAGGCAGGCTGGATACCAGCAGAACTGGTGGGTAATGCCTAGCTGTATGTATGTTCATACAGGGGGAATTAGCTGTGTGCTAGGTGCTGTCAGTAAAGTGTCAGAGACCTGCAGAGCTCTCTGGATATTTGTAAGAGGGAAGATATAGACATGTTTGTCCCTGTTTGCCCAGAGAAGTTGTGGATCCCCCATCCCTGAAGGCATTCAAGGCCAGGCTGGATGGGGCCCTGGGCAGCCTGCTCTGGCGGTTGGCAAACCTGCCCACAGCAGGGGGTTGAAACCAGATGATCTTCAAGGTCCTTTTCAACCCAGGCCATTATATGATTCTGTGTCAAGAAGACTGAAGATAACTGAATAGTGAGTTATTGCACCACATGTGCAATAGCTAAATTTTTACCTCATCTGGCTAAAATTCAAAGCCTGGTTTCAGAGGGATAATTTATCCAAGCCTGGTTCCTATGTCTCTGGTATCTACCCAATTGACTAGCTAAATTTGAAGAGTCCTGGAACTGGAGTAGCAGGGAAGCTGGGTCAGATTGGAGGCAGGTGAGCTGGCATTAGGTTGTTCTTCGACCTCTCACTTTCATAAGTACTCACTTGGCTAAATGATGTGCCATTAATTATGAGGCATTCTGAATACCAATCACTTGCTAAAACTGTTAAGTTTCTCACATACAAGGTGCATAAGGGAGGAAGATAGTTTAGGTATAAGAGGCGTTACAACTGTGCACCGTGATCTTGCAGGGAGACTCTGCTTTGCATTAATTTCTTCTAATTATATGATTCCCTACAGACCAGGCTTTATATTGCATGTTTTCAGAGTCCCTGAGGGTGTTTCTGGAAGCACCACCTGGACAGGGAACCAGGAAGGACTACATAAAGATTTGGTCCTGCGAAGATATAAACTCATTTTGAACATAATTTTCATTCTGAATTGATGACCCATCTTTTGAAGTCCTGGATAGCCCACAAAATATCATAAAACAACAAAGGCAGAGCTTTTGGACATGGCTTCTACAGTTAATTTCAACAAGTGATGTCTTAAATGCTTCAGGTGCTGTTCTGTTTTCACTTGTACCAATTTAGATTTAGAGTTACTACTGTGGAGTAAACCTGGATTTGCATTGATGTAAGAGTTGAGAATTTGGTTCAGAAGAAAAAAAAAGTGGTCAGGAAGGCAGCAAATTCAACTGAAAACCTGCGATTGTGACTCTGTTTGGTGTATATCAGCAGTAGAAGGACCAGATATTTCACACTACTAACTGCTGGGAGTCAATTTTGGTTCCCATGCTAGTTAAGCTGGACAGTATGACTGGCAGCCTGTATTTAAAAGACAAAGGTGTAAATACAGAAAAACATAGTCAAAATTTCTTGAACAAATAGAATATGGTAGATCTGGTGAATGTGGCATATTTTAGGGTTGAAAATTGGGTTATGCTAAAAATAAATTTGAGGCAAATTTTTTGTGAATAAAGTAAAGAATTTTCTGTTGGAAAAATGTCAACATTACAGAAAAAAAAATTCTTCTGTTTTCTCTTTCTTTTTCTAGAACTTTTGTTTCACTCTGTCTGCTTGGCCAAAATCAGGAACTCCAGTCACTTTTTGATTGACAAAAATAAGTAAGGAAGTGGGATTACTCTGCAGTCTTCAAAACAGAGACCTTGGCTTTGAAGGCACTTGCTAAATAGTAATAATAGAATAAATTTCGTAAGAGCTGAACCACCAGCAGGTTCAGTTAACCTCCTACTCATGTATTTAACATTAAACTGTTTCTTTGATGGATGGGCCCAATTTCAATAGGAGTTGCCAGGTAATTTTGAAATGTAGTAAATGTAGATTTAGTATCTCCTCTGAACCTGGAAGTGCTTTACATTCTTGAAGCACAAGAGGATCTCTTTTTCTTACTCCATGTAGAGGCAAACAGTGTGTCAATACTGAAGAAATGTTCTCTCTGCTGACCAGCATGTCAGAGGTAGAGGAAGATATTTGAAAAACTGCAGTGAGGCCAGAACTAGAAAAACCCACTGATTTCTACTTTCTCCTCATTTTTACCAACAGTGGTGTCTTGTGCTAGATATCCTGAAACTCTGTATTATAAAACATCTTCAAATAATCTGTTCGCTTGAAAGTCATACTACATTGTTTCATCAAACGATTGCAGATATAGGGACAAATTCTGACGATTTCCAAGTGCCTACAGCTGCAAGTGAGTTGGCGCATCCGCAAGGCCATATGAATACCAGACTTGATTTACGAGGTGAATTTACATTGCAGAAAATTATCTTAATTCATGGTAATAATCTTTGAGAGCTGACTTTCAGTGTGTAATAGCTGCTCAGCAAATTCAATCTGTTCAAATAAATGTACATTCACCAAAGAAAGTCTTCATCAAGCAAAGTGAAAATATAAATTTTAGGAGCGTTGTCTTTGGTAGTGTTCTCTGCCCTGCACAACTGAAGAATGGGCTGCCTTCTTAATTTGAAAAAGAGCTGAAAAGCAGGGAATAGGCAACAGTCAGCATGCCAAATGTTGGTCCGAGTTTTATCTGTGTGATGACATTAACTCCGTGAAGCTCCATTGGACTAGGTACAAAGATAATTTGGCCTCGCTACTGTAAGAAAGTAAAACAGATTAATCTGCAACTTATCTTGAAGACGGAGTGAGCCAATGGGAACTGGCACTGAATCCGAACACTGAGCCTTAATGAAAATTCAAGGCAATGTTTTTCACTTTGTAAGATTGCCAGGTACTATTCAGCTGAGTTAAGAAGACACAGGCCCTCAGTCTTTCTTTCACAACACGTTAAGCATCCTTGTTGAAATGCAACACTGTTAATTTAAGGCACTCAGTACTACAGTGGCATTTTATCTGTTAATAGATGTTAGGCTGGATAATATAGTATGTCTGGGCGCTCAGCTTCCCACATTCTGCTGCCTACTAGATGAAAAATGTGAAAAAAAACAGTAATAGACCTATAGGCTGCAGAAAAACTCGGCAGGAATGTGAATATCCCTTGAGCGCGTAGCCCTGAAGCAAAGGTGACTGTGCCCTTTCAATGATGGAGTCACTGCTGTGCTGCAGATTCCCAAAAGTACCCTTACCCCTTCTCCCAACATGGCAGAGTCATGGCTGGAAGCAGAGCACAGCCGCCCCCGGCTGTGACTAATGTGGTGAATGATTCAAGTTACAGCTCACAGGGAGGCAGGTTTCTTGGCTGTAAAAGACTGATGCATTGATCACCCATTATGCCATGAGAAGCTGACAAAAAAAAATGTTTTTCTGTCTGTTCTCTTGCAAGTTGCAGGAACCATCCCAACATATGCAGATAAAGGAAAATTTGCAAGAAAACAGGTTTTATTGCTTAAACCTTCATGCACAATTGTCCAGTACTTCTAGCAATCTCCCAGTAATTTCATTTATTATATCATTCATTATACTTTTTTGATTGTAATCAAATTGTCCTGAAATGCAGCATTTAGTTTTATTGCCATAAGTAAGGGGTGCAAATACAACAGAAAGTACACTAAGAATAGGGACTGTAGAGACCAGTTAGATCTCAGTAGTTTTCTGTGAATATCAAGTGAGTTCCATCCTTAAAAGTACTTCAGTAAATAGCTTCTACAAGCCTGTCAAAGTTAGCACTTTCCAGTGTCCTAGAGAATGCTCCTATTTCACATTCTGGCCCTAAATCTTTACCTTCCATACTGTGCCTTTTAGTAGTCACTAGCATTGTTGTCAGATTTTCGTTGTTTTGTGTTGTCATGATACCTGAGGTTTAGTACTTTTTCATATGCTTTGTCTACGCATCAAGGAAAAAGTGGCATTTTGACAAAAAGTTCTTACCTCCAGAATTTGGTGAGCAGCTCTGAAGAAGGTCCTGTAGACCTTCTTTAGGACTTTGATTCAGTACATTTATTTAAAAAATAAATAAATAAATAAAAAAGAAGGGCCTAGATGAGAAATGTGCCTTTTCACTCCTAGGTAAGAGACATACAGTTGCCTTGGTTGTTTTGTCTCCAGATGGATACCCGAATGACAGGAGACCCAGGCTGAGGACGTCCAGGCTGCACACTGGAGATGATGCCCGCTCTCAGAGAAAGCAAGAGTGATTTCTCAGCAGTAGTGTTTAACAAACAGGACTGAAGATAAGTCACCAAAGCTCTTAGCATTTTCTGGCAGTCTTATAGGGCCATGATTCAACATAATGGACTGTCCCTGAGCAGTTTCTCCCATTGTATTAACAGAAATGAGCTTTTAATTAGCCTACAGCTTTTATTCCTTTTGATTCACTCTAGTTTCTTGAACAAACAGACTTACTACATGTTTTGTATGGAAAAAAAAAAAATCTCTGGTGTTCCAGCATAACAGAGCTATGCTGGCTGTTATAATCTACTGTCCCTATCCAGTGCCATAAAACATCTGGAAGGGTTATCTGCTTGCTCCCCATCTTAATTGTGAGCTCAGCTGGATCTGAAAGGCATGTCCCCCTCATGGCAGTAAGACGCCTTGCCATCACCATTAATTTCACCTAAAGACATATATTTTTCTGTGCAGCAGGCCAGAGCAGTGACACACCTATTTGCATTTGTAGGGATTAGAGCCAGAACACTTAACTACTCTGACCTCTTCTGTGTAATAGGCTGTACAATTATATCCAGCTACTCCTGTACCACGTCCAATGACTTTGTTTTTGGCTAAAGCATATCTTTTAAATGAGGCATCAGGCTTGATCTAAAGACTTTAAAATACAGGGAATCCCCTGTGATGGTAATTTTTTCCCCCAGTGCTTGAATTTTTGCTTCATTTCCAAGAGGCATCTTTCTACCTCCAACTTGTAGCCAGGGGCGTATGTTACTCCTTCTGCCTCTTAGTAAAAGTGCCCTTTAGTGCCAGTGTACCATTAAAGCACCTAGGGTCTGCAGCCAAGTCTTCTGTTTTTCTTGGGGCTTTTTTTTTCATGTTTTTTTCCAAGTAAGAAAAGCGTTTAGTTCAATTTAAGCTTCTCACTGTAAACCCCAGTCCTCTGGTCAGACTGGTGGTGCGGGAAACACCTGGTAAGACTTGCAGCTTCCCCCCTACAGACATGAGGAGCTCAATAGCAGGTCCCTCCCATATGTGCTGTCTTGCTGCCAGTGGCCCTCAGAGCTTCCTACCCCACCAGGAGCTGCATTGCATCACCAGCCTCAGCTGATCTTTTCTCTTGGCCTTTACATGAGCAGCCTGGCCCTGAGCTGCTGAGCTTGTCCAAGGTTGTCCAGGTTCCAGGTGCTGTCTCCAGCATGAGAAGGCTGGAGAACCACAGCAGTAGGTTGGGTTTTAGGGTCCCTGTGTTGACCTGGATGCCCATCAATGCAGCGATGCCCAAGACCTGTCCAACTGCCAGCTCATTGCAGCAAGATTGGAAGTTGGATCTGCCCTTTTTGCCCTAATATCTGCTCTTTAGTAGCTTCCTTGCCATCTCATCCCTGTTATCCTTTTTGGAGCCACTGCTCTCCAAGCACAGCACACAGGGTTTATACTTTTTGTTCCCACCATACTCTTAGCTACATTGATGTTCTCTTTCTCTAAGTAGTCCCAGCTTATCCTGTGAATCAGCTTGCTTGAATGGCTGCCCTATATTCATAATTAGTTATGCATTAAGTTTTGTATTCCTTTGGAAACCTTACAGAGTTTTTGTCTATGGCTGAGAGAGGCCAAAGAAGGATCTCCCACAAAGCTGGATGCCATTTTCAGACAGTACAAAATATTATGTGGCAGCTAAGCAGTTTAGTAACTAATGAAATAATGATTAAAAATGAAGTGCTCTTCTGTCCTCTGGCTCCTGTCCATATACAGCAAAATTTTGACCTGAGTTTGCTCATGCACCTTGGCAGAACACTTAGAGGAAATTTCTGTAAGTGCTTTTAACTTTTCTTTAACAAAGCTCATGACAAAATAAGGAGTGGAAGAGACAAAAACCTGCCTAACAAATTGTACTACCCTTACAATTTCTACAAGAGTGTAACACTTTCGCTGGGCATATCCTCTCTTGTCTTTTCATAAGGAGCTATCAGGACATTTATCAAGCCATTTAATCTATTTTAGAGTTGCATTAATATCGCATGCACAACTGTGCAACAACATCTTCTCAAATTGTACGGACGTTGATGTTGCCAGTAAAAAATAGTATTCATGTAATAGGATATGAAGGAGCCAAATCCATTGATTTGCCTTAAAAACAGTTTTGAAAGTTCCTGGTTTTGCAGCATTAAAAAAAGTCTTAGCTATTTAAATAGAGTAATGCATCATTCAGATGAGCACACAGGACTCCACTTTTCTTGTGGATCAAGCCAGAAGTGTAGAACAAAAAAGAGCATGCAAGGTAGTGAAAACCATTAGTCTCTTATGTGAAAAGGCTACATCTTATGTGTCCAAACATTTTTTCCTTATGGAGGCCTGAGTAAGATACAGTCAGAGTACCAGGAGGTGATGTATGAAGTATGCTTAGCAAACAAAATACATCTTTCATTAGAGATGTTCTGCTCATACTGAAAGCTCTACTTTTCATGCTCCTGTTTGTGATATGTGCCTTTAGCTACAGTTTATGGTTTTCAACGTTTCCAACTCTGCTTTTCAGAAGTATATGGTGCAGCCATGGAAAAATTCATACTGGGCTGAAATTTGGCATACAAGGAATCAGCCAAGAAGCAAATGTTCTAAGTCAAATAAAGCTGCTGAGAAACAGACATTTCTAGAAAATATTTTCACTCTTAATACATGAAAATTATTTCTCAGCCTATTATTTAAAAGTCTTAGAGCGGTACAGGAACTCAGTGCCTGTGGACTCTGAAGACACAAGGAAGAGTTATTTTGAAGTTTATTGGATTTTCCTTAAATAGGTTATAGTGCTATGTGTTAATTTTTTTAGACCAAAGTTTCCACTGAGCTGCCAGTTTGGCTGCTTCACCTGCTCTTCTGTTCTATGCTTTTAGCTTGGCGTGGAAGAAAAGACATTTTCCAGCTCCCTGGCTGAGTGATTCACCCGCGCTGATATAAATTGCATGTGACTCTGTGGAAGCCAGAGAGGTTACACTTGTGTAACTGAAACTGTGATAAGGAACAAGAGTGTTTAGTACAGTTTAGTGTTGAAAACATTTGACGCTTTCATTGAGCAAATAAATTATGGTGTCTCCACACTTAGGTTGAAAGACTGTGGGTCAAGGGTGTGACATATTTCTCTGTTGGAGTTCAAAAGAGCAGCTGCAGAGTATGGCATAAATAACAGCCAATATTGACTTCTTCGGGAGTGAAAAATTAAGATGTATTGACCCTGAAGTTAAATTTTAACCCCAGATTTGCTTCAGACCTTTTTTTTTTTTTTTTTCTTCAAGGACAAATAAATCTTGGTATTTGACAAAAAATAAAAGTTGAAAAACAGATTTAGGCCGGACACAAATGTGTACAATTCTAACTTTCTGAGTGTTTGACACCTTTTATAATAAGTACAGAAGAGGACCATTTTCCTCATATTTTCAGTGGTATATTATATCAAAATAGGGAAACCTGATTATTACAGCTATTATTTGAGGACTTCAACATTCTTCAAATAGTTAAAGATGTGATAAAGTTACAAGTCTAGAAGAACATTGGAAACCAATGAAAAAAGTTATAAGGCAGCTATTTAGGTTTGCAGTCTGAAAGTCTTTCGCATTAGCTCCAGGAATTTTTCAAAAATAAAAAATTTACACATCTTGCCTATCTGAATTCACTCAGTTGCCTTCTTCCTTCTTTCCTGAACTGTTGCCCTCCAAAGAAGTAAGCAGTTAAGATTTGCTTTGGGGAGGTTTTTTATTATACAGGTTATCTAATAGAGAACTTTATCAAGTATTTTTTTTTAATGATATATTTACACATCAATTAAGAAAAAAAAACCAGAGGTCTCCCTTACAACTTCTAGTTTAAAATAAAACTTTCCAAATTCCCACTTGTAGCTACAAATTTATGTTATGCCCTTCCACCTCTGTACAGAAAACTTGTAGTAATTTATGGAATAAAAATTTCCTCTCTAGATACAGGTGGATATTAAGTAGCGAAACATCACAGAAATTGTGATGGTATTAGGTGGAAAAAATCTATTTATCAGGGCTGTTTCCTCCTTATATTGTACAGCTATTGCACATTGGCACAACTGTGTGAAAGATGTTCTGATTGCCTGAGGAATTTGTTCTAAGTCTGCTTTTTATCCAGGAAATTGGATGCTAGTGAGACGTGTATGAGCCAGGATACAGAGAGAGCTCTGGAGATGGAGATACTGCAGGACACAGGGAAGACAAGAGAGAGAGAAAGGGGGAGAACAGAATGAGAAAACTAAAAGATGGTAGCTGCATTGGGTCACAGTCCTTCCTCTCCGCCTACATATCCAGCTTCACAGAAGAAAACTCTATTTTAAAAAGATTCAGGAAAGGGAGGCAGAGACTGAGGTGGGTTGGGGGAGGTTGGTTATGTTGGAGGATGGAAACAGGATTTATTGTCTCTGCCATCAAGCCTACAATATTTCTGCAGAAAAAAAGCCCTACCTTTAGAAAGTGGTTTTAGAAGGGCAGTGAGGTGAAAAATAAATCCTGGCCTTGCCAGCCCCTCTCCTTTGGAAGTGATTTAATACTGTGTCTCAATTTGGCCGAGGAGAGTAAGACAGCACACTTCCAGAGAAGCAGTGTTTATACCTGGACATAATTTCTCTCCTGTAGTTGAACACATAGCCTCAGGAGATTAGGAATGAATTTACAGCCAGTGGATTTGTGACCGTGAGCTACATTTGATGCAGTGCCTGCCCGGATCCTTTCTTCTGTGTTCAGTGATGGTGTCTCAGCTAGGCAGTCTTGATACCATCATGGAAAAGGCTAGTCAGAAGTGGCAATTTGTGCTCATAGCCGTAATGAAATGAGTAGAGCAGGCTTCCATATACATACTGTGTTTTCTGCACTCACTTTCTTCTGTGAGGTCCTACTGTGTCCTTCCTCATGGCTCTCTTCATGTTTGGGGTGTAAGTCCAGTCTCATGATCATGTTCCAAATAAGGTGCCTGTTGTTAAGTATCCAGCACTAATAGAAACACCTTCACCTCTCCTTTTATGTGCACATAAGTCTTTTGAATTCCAAATGTTCTCAGGTAGACTTTTTAGCTGGAAAGGAGGCACTTTTTATATTAGAATGCTTCTTAATGAAGGCAACAGAAGCCTTCCCACTAAGCACTAAGTCCAGTGAAGGGTGGATAAAGGTCTGTATATTAATTTGAGGCATCAATTCTTGATTAACTTTTTTTCAATTCTGTTAATGTCAGCTTTTCATAGCAGCATTTCAGCTGAAAGATATAACACACCCTGTAGTTACAGAAACACCTGCATTTTAATGCTAACAAATCACAGTCTTTATAACTTTCTCAAACTTTTGCTTTTCTGCATGAAGTTGGGCATGCTTGTTCATAGCCTGCAGGCAATTATTTTTTCCTGCT
>NW_010142574.1:24092-35018 GCF_000699245.1 Pterocles gutturalis | reverse complement strand
AACCTCATCAAAAGCAGCTCTGTATTTTTCCCTAATGGAAAAAGAAAAACTGTTTCTATGCCATCAAATATGGTCGAAATTTTATTTTGCTTCACTCCACCAGGTAATGGAGGAGAGAAAAAAACCTGACAAATGAATGAGAAGGGCATCCAGCATGTTTCTGACTACCTACTGAAAATTTATACAGATTTGTATGAGTCACAAGAGTTTAAAAGCACACTTTGCAGAGGCACATGGGACTGTATAATGCACTTAAATGAATGACCTGCCTCAAGTGCATTAGAGGTGCATGTGTGCACATACGTACCTGCACAGAAATGTCCGCAGAACAGATGGTTGCCAAGTATTCCCATTTGAGTTTTGCAAGTACATACAAAAGTTTAATTTCTGTTAATAGCTGGAATAGCATTTGTGGCAGCATCAGTGCATACAGAAATGTTGCCTCATCGTGTGTGGCTGGAGTCTTCGTTTGGGAAGGGTGAGCTTTTCCTTGGTCTGTGAAACAGTGATCCAATATTTTTAGCATTATTAGCAAGTTGCAGAAGAAGTTAGTAAAACTAAGGGTGAAATCTTCCAGTGAAGAGAATTTTTTTTCCATTTGTTGCTCTGGTCGACTTCATCATGTCCCTGGTAAGTCGCTCTACGGTACAGGTGTCACTGGCACAGTATTGGCACCTACCACGCTCACAGCTCCAGACAAGATCATGTAGCTGTCTTAAAGAAATGAATCTCAAAAGCCACGGAGTTGTTATGTTTTCTACCTAGCATTACTAGGGTCACTAACACCCAAATCTGTGTTGTAAAAATAGAGAATGTTAGGGGAAATGCACACTTGTCAGTCAAATGTAATGTGAATTAAGGCTAAAAATCATGTCCATTAATCATCAAATTATACCATCTTAATTAGGAGCTATACTTCATTAGGGAGCTTGTTTATTTAAGAATGGAGGGTCCAGACTTAGACAGAAATGACATTACTTCACCATCTGGCTAAATGCCATAACTGAAGGACAGATCCCTCCTGCGACTTTGCTAATGCTTTTTTACTCTAGTTTTAATTAACTCATTGGATGGAATATCTTCAGATTGTCTTAGGAGGCTGTTCCACAAACCAAAGACCTGGCTTTGATCTCCCTGTCGACCTGGCTATATATCTTCTTGCGAGTCAGTCTAAATTCTCTGTTGGGATACAGTTTGAGAGAGCTCTTTGCTGTGATGTAATGTGGCTGTCTTGCTTGTCATTGAACAGGTCCTTTAATTCATACATGAGTTTTATCTTCTTTTAACTGTTCTAGTTTTCCTCTCATCTTCTGAACAGCCTAATTAGATTTTTGGGTTTCGTTCCAGGGATGCACACTGAGTGATCCCCTCAGTAACTGAGGACAGATACATCTCTCTTGTTCCAGACAGTTATTTAAAAGCACTAGCACTTACTGGTTTTCATTCTGGTTTGAGTTAAGCTCTAGACATGTCTTTAAATCTAATAGTCTATGAGTTGCTGGACCCTCTCTCTAGTGGTGTGATATTCTTGCCACGTTGCTATGGCTGGACCTTAAACTATTGCAAATCCATGATTTTTCTTAAATTTTACCATTCTAGTCCTTCAGTTCTGCTCATAATATTTGCCTAACATACAGTTCAGATACTCAGCAGTCTTTGCATAGCCTATGTTGTGGTTGGGCTTTTTGTATCCTTTCAATTAAGATATTTAGTGTTTAATCACAGTGGGACATTGTTTGGTAATACTATATAATGAAATAGTGATGGTTGTTGAAGTGTATAATTAGGATTTCTGACAATTCATTGTGAATCTCTGATGTACTGTGAAGAAGAACAAAGCCAGGGAGAAAATGCTAGCTGGGTTATATAAATAAGTGAGAGATGATGGTCAGGCTGAAAATGAGGGTTGTCCACTCCTTTAATGAAAGGGTTTGTGTACATTACATAGAATAAAGTATTTCTTATGCTGAAAGCTTTCCAGAGATAATAGTGTTGGCCCTCTGAGGCTCTTTATTATGCCAGATGTGGGATTTGGATTTACGGGAAGCAGCCGCTGTCACCGACAGACTCAGTCTGGTGGAGGAGAGTTTACCCAGCCTCTCTTGCTTCAGCCTGCAACCTGCAGATCCCCAAGGGTGGGGTTTTTCCGCAGTGTCCCAGACAAGAAAAACTCCCATTTCTAGCGTAATACTCTGGGTTCTTCAGACAAAGTGCCCACGTCGCCTCTGTCTCCAGCTTCAGGGGACAAGGGACATGGTAAGCCCTGCTGGCCCCAGCCCCAGCACTACCCTCCCGGCAGCGAGGGTGTCTCTTTAGGGGCAGGATTATGAAAAATCCTGTAAATTATTTATTCTTCTATTGTCTTCTGACCTTCAGCCTTAAGGAACAACTCCTCCCCACTTTTTTAACAGTCTAGGAATATGCTTGTTCTCCTAAAATGCAAGCTGAAAGTCTCTTGTAATTATACAGCTGCAAGGAAGGGGTATCAGGGTGGAAAGAAATCCCATGGTGTGAAGTTCAGGATAAAATCACAGGCACAGGCGGCACTGGCACTACTGGCCCCAGCAGGAGTCAGGCAGCTCTTTTCAGGTATAAATTCTCAGAGCAGACTTTTGAGGTGTGTTTTTTTCCTTTCCAGAGATTATTCGTACAAGCCATCAGCTATGTAACAGGGTGATCAGGTTATGCAGGACACTGTAGAAATCTGTGAGGATGGAGTGGTTTGGGTTTGGTCCATTTGTGTATTAATTTATGAAGAAAGAGGCTCTGTGCCTTGCAGTGTTTACTTGAAATATAGAGTGGCTGTCTCAGCCACTGTCTTGCTGCCCTGTTTCCTGATTTTCCACCTGGCATAGGAAAACTGGTACAGTTAGGTGAGTACATACCCACCGCTTAGATTTCAAGTTTTGATGCTTTAATTGCTTCCTAGTAAATAAACAGAAACCTTTTCAAAATAAGTATAGCTTACATTTATCCCTATTTGATTACAAAACCAGAGGAGAGGGACTTGGCAGTATTGGTGGCTTGAGGTAGCAGTTCGACTGTCCCAAACCAGGCTTTTTGCAACTGCAGCCTAAGGGCTGGGCACACCCCTGCAGACCAGTTGTGCAGTAACTGTGATGTTTGCTTTTTTAGCCACACTTACCCCCAAGAGGGGTTGCCCAGCAGCACTTAGGTCGCAGAGCCAGAGAGGGGTTGGGGCACTGTGCAGCAGCTAGAGGGGTGGCTGCTCGGAGAAGTCCAGTGCATGCTGTGCTTCCCATGGCTGCAGCCTCACGCTAACTGCCCATCCAGTCACTTGGGGATGGGCATGGACCTTTACGCGTTAGCTAGGAAAAAATTTGGATGGCTGTTTACACCTAGCTCACGTTATAGCCTTTATAGTGTAAGAACATACTCTAAACTGAAGGAAGCAGATTTATCTCAAAATAATAATTATAAAAAGCATAAACCAATCTCAATTTTTGCCATTTGTAACCATTATAAAGAACGATTGCTTTCTGAGGTAGGTTAGTCATATGGAGCTGTCGAATCATCAGTTTTGCTGACTGCAATGAAGCCATTCACGGAGGATCACAGCAATTGTTTTCATGAAGGGTAGGTTAATAACCTGTAACACCACACAGAAGAGAAGACAAAAATCTCGCTTTGAATTTTGTGGCTGGCTGGATCCAGTTATCTCAGAGCTATGCAAAGTTTATTGTTGGACAAGGATGTGTCTGCTTTTGATTTGAGTGTACTAATGCAGTATGCTGGTTTTGTGTCAGTACAAAAGCTTCTCTGTAAAAAACTTAAACACACATATATTTTTCTATATATTCGGACATAAATGGGTGTGTATGTGTGTGTATATGTAGGTATATATGTACATGCTTATATGCCTGAATTTTAAAATCCTTTCTGTCCCAAGAGACAGACTTACTTCATAATACCTAGTCATGCATATTGGTAAAAACCTACCATTTTGCACTTAGTTGCCTGAATGTAAGCACTTATAGACAGGTTTCTCAAGGGATTTAGTGATTTAAAACATGGGATCATCTACTTTTGCAAGTGAGTTAGGCACCCACTGGGAACCTGTTGTAACTCTGCGTGGATAAGTACCTTTCAGTATTTAATTCCTACCTACATGTTAAATCATAGAATCATAGAATGGTTTGGGTTGGAAGTGACCTTAAAGATCATCTAGTTCCACCCCCCCTGCCATGGGCAGGGACACCTTCCCATGGCAGGGGGTTGGAACTAGATGTGCATAGTTTGCTCAAGCCCTTTAAATATAACTATTATATCTTACTGCTCATCAGTTTTGAAAAGATTTGCTTTGAGAAATTTATCATATGACAGCTGCAAACTAGGCTTGCAGTCTTCCTTCCAAAATTCAAGGGATATTATCTCTTTTCAAGGAATCACACTGGGGAAAACCCCTCCTAACTAATGTGTGCATTTTCATTTCCTGCACTATGTTTCTTCAGTCATCTTATCGGTACATTTTTTGTCAGAGTTATGAAGGGAACCTTGTATCTTTGTCAAAACTGATCTGCTAGCAGAAATATTATGAGGCCACCTATGATCCTGCAGCAAGAGCCAAGAAAAGGACACAGAGGCAAATACTTCCAAAAGAATTATTCAGCAAAAAAATATGTGTGCATATCATATTCAAGTGTTCAATGATGTGTGCCTGAAATGCAATGTAGTTGTGGAGTCAGACATTTTGTAAGGTGCTTACTCCATGTCAAAGAGCAAAGATATTTAGTCTCCCATTAAAAAACACAGAACACAACAACAAAAAAAAAATCCAAAAAAACCCCAACAACCAAAAACCCCAGCTCCTCCTCCAGCAAAACCTCTGCTTATCCGGAGCCCGAAAGGAATCTGCACATGTATACCCCCTGCGAGAGAACAAAGTCTTCAGTCCCTGGAATGCAATGCTGTAAAAACAAATACTACAAAGCCTGGTAACAGGGGGATGTCTCACTTGCGTATTTTTTTTGTGACCATCTTGGTTTGCAGAGAAGGGGGTCCCCAAAGCATGTGAGCCAGCAGGATCTCTTTGTACTAGGTTGCTGTCTGTTTGGCCAGATGTCTTCCCAACAGTGAGACAGAAAAAACAGAGCTCTTATTAAAATAAGTCAGGGAAAAGAATGGGAAAAAGCATGTGTCCAGCGAAACGAGGCACATTGTGTCCCATCTGATATTTATTAAACGTTGATCAAATCAGCAGTGAGAAATGCACATCATGAGGAAGTGACCCTGGTTCCCTGGGTTTGGAAGTTAGTGACAAATGTCTGGGAGCAGACCAGCATTGAAAACACATGTACAGGACACAGAGAGGAGTATGCTGCGCTAGGAGCAACAATAACAAACAGAGAAGAGCAGACTTCAGCCGAGAACCCCCTTTTGCAGATTTTACATATGTTCTATCAATGGCATGGGTGTGTGGGGTCTTTCCCTGTACATTTACTCTGCAGCTTTCTAGATGAGAGGTTACACATCTCCTGGAAGAACACTGCATTTTGTGTAAGCCATGAAAGCAAGCAGTCAAGTGGGTAAAAGAGGGGAAGTTTTGTCAAATTAAAGCCAAAGCAAAGGCTCCTTCAACCCTTGACTCTCAGCTTTTGTGATCAACCTGGAGAATTTTATGCCAGCTTGCTGGGTTTTGTGTAATCACAATGAGCATTTGAAATCATCTCCCATCTGTTATTGCTTAATGTTTTTGCTATCATGTCTTTTCAGAGCAATCCTTCAATAAAAATAAGTGTCCTCACAGTGCAGACTAAATGCATCTCCTGTATCAGATCAATCTTAGTTGAGCTTGATCCTTAAACAGGGTAGTGGAGACGAGCAACAGGGCAAGCTGAAGCAGGCTTTGTCTTCAGGGAGGTTGCAGAGCCCTGATTACACTATAATTCATCCCTATGCAGAGATGGTTGTATTCCTGGCTTTTACCTTTACTCATAGCCTGGATTATTTAACAAAAATATGTTAGAATGAGTCTTCCAAATATTTTCTTCAAGGTACCTCTATCTTTAGTAATTTTGATATGTTTAGTTAACTAGAAAGTCAGCTGTTCCTAGAAGCAGAGTTAAGAGCTATGTATTTGCAACAAAGAATAAATGTAATAGCTCTGAAAAATTTTACTGCGTCCATCTCTAGGCAAAGGAAAACAAAGGAGCCTGTGATAGCTCTGTGGCTTAGTTAATGGAATCTCTCCTGCCTGTATGATCGCTTAGTATGCTGTGTTTATGTTATTGATACCAACAGCGCTGGACTGTTAAAGGATGGAAAGGTCTGGCTTTTGTTGGGGTGCAGTTCTGATGTCAGTTTGAAATACGCTGAAAGTAAAAGTTCCGAAAAGCCAAAGTGCTGTTTTATTGAACCAGAATAGAGAGGACTGCGACAAGTGAAACACGATCCTTATGAAGCACTGGAACATACATGATGCTAGATGTTGAACTGCAATACATCCAGTGACATCAGCGAAGTTTCAGCTCATTACACTACACAGGAAGCCAGAAGATGGTGACAGAAAGCAGGTCATGTCATAAAATGAGTAATCTTAATATGAGACTGTAATCAAGTGAAACTTTTCTGTGAGCAGTTGCTGTCAAAGGTTGTGTTTTTATTTCTGCCTTCCTCTGTGCTTTGTACTTCTGCAGTCTATCAGTCTTGCCAGTTATGGATCTGGCCCTGCTTCCATTAACATTAATATAGGGAGGATCAAGCTTTCTGTTATCTGTGTATTTAGAAGGTGAATGTGATGTGCTTTGTGCCCCAAGTTTCTTGTGTTTTTTGATATGTGAGATGTTCAAAGACTTACAGGATTAGAATCTGAATTTTAAACCCTTCAGTGGAGGAACGTTGCATTCAGCGCACAGGGGCTCAATGAGCCCATTAGTACCAGCTAACAGCAGCAAAATGGTGCTCCAGACACCGCAAGTTCCCACTGTGAAATAATTTCAGTCTCTGAATATCTACTATAAACCCTTAGAAAACTGCATTTTCCCTCTCTAGCTGTTTCAGCAAGTGGAGCCTCCCCACTAGCAAACTCCTTGAGACTGTAAACCAAACAAAGAAAACCAGCCCACACATCAGGATCCATAAGCAAATTTGGCTATTGAGTTACAGACTTTTCACCTTTCCTTTTGTGGTGCAAGAGTTATCAGCTTTCCAAATCCAAGTCATAAATAAATGGGCTATGCAACTGCCTGTCTCTGTGCCAGCTCCCTTCCTTCCCACCTGCACAGGTGGGAGAGAAGCCTTTTCCCTCTGGAGCTTCTGTTCTTGGGTTTATGGCTACAATTTTTTGCCTTATTTTCCCCCACTCTTCCTGCTCCTGAAAAAAAGAACTGGATGTTCCTGCCTGGTCTTATGCCTAAACCCCAAGGAACCCAAATCTCTGACATTGCTTCCATCACAGGGCAGAGAGAATGTGATGTCACAGATGAAAAGTTTAGGAAAAACATGAAATGACATAATGTGGAAAGTGGGCTGCGTGTGAGAGATGCATTTTTGTCTTAGCCACAGCTAGTACATGTGCAGAGGGAATTGTGGAAAATGCCTTGTCAAATAAACCTTGTATAAATCCTCTTCCTGAGTTGCTCCAATATGGTAATCCCTCCTTCAAGTACCCTAGGCTTAAGGAAGTCACTGGAAAATGCTGTTCTTTGAGAGAGAAATACAGTTGACTTAACTTGATATGTTGGTCACCCGTCCTTCGTGAACCCAGGGGAAGTGGCCTGTGCTTTTCTCTTAAAAATGAAAAATAAAAAACTGCTCTGCAAAAGGTCATGAGTTGGGTAAAGTAAAATCCGCTGTGGGTTAGCCCTCAGGGGAAATATAAGTTACTCATAAAAAGCTACGGAGCAAGTTTTGATTAGTTAAGTAATCTGGTACACAGAATTTATTAGAGCTTAAAGCTTTCCTGTGGGACTCCCCTAATAGTACACAAATAGAGTAAAATATCAAAGAAATGTGTTTTCTGACAGGCACAGAAAGCTACATTTATCCTGACCTGCTTAACACACATTGGAAGGAGGGATAAATCCTGCACATTCATTCCAGTATAGTGGTCCAGTTTTCATGTTTTTACACATTTGTGCTTCTGATTAATTAATTGGTAACTTAATCAATGCTTCCAACACTCTGGAGCTGTTCCTGAGGAGCATGTCGAGAAAAGAGGAATATTGCTTCCCTAATAGTCTCAAAGATATCAAACTCTTCTGCAAAAAGCTCAAATATAAAATAGTGAAGGCGTATTTTCTCTCTTCAACTTGAGGCCCTTTTTCTTACATTTGTCCACAAGGGGAAATTCACCAGCATTTTTCTTTTGGTATAGATGTACAGCTGGCTTGACCAGAATAGCACCCCTTCTTCTCTGTGGAAATAGTATTCTCCAAACTTCAAAAATAAGAAAAAAAAAAGTCTCTCGTTATGGAAAGTGTTCATATGGTAACCATTTGTGGTAATGGTTACGAAGCAGGACCAGTACTCCTACCAGGTTTTCACAATGCTATTTTATTTCTGTATTTTCCTTCTGCTGGAGCATTTACTGTCTCCTGTTGCCCCTGCAGGGAGACTGAATGCTAAGAAAGAGCTGCTGCGGCATGATGCCTGACAGAGGAGATGCTAATAAACATTTGACTTCCAGAGCTCACCATAGTCTTGTTAGCACAATCAGAAAATAGTCCTATCTCTCAGGAAAGCCAGAGGTTTTCCTACTTCTCTTCCACATACTAAAATTACAAAGTGATTGTTTTGCTATGCTGCTTTAACCACTGTGGAGTCAGATAGATAGGCACCCATATATCATCTACTTACATAAGTACTTCTTTCTTTAGAAAATGGAGGACAGGAAATGGGGAAATAAAACCGGCGGTGTGCTCTTTTCCATTGTTTTAAAATTCTTAAAATCTTCTTTTGCAGGTATTCAGGAGGGGACTCAATGTACCAAATGTAAAAATAACTGGGCACTGAAGTTTTCCATCATCTTATTATATATTTTATGTGCCTTGTTAACAATCACAGTAGCCATTCTCGGATACAAAGGTATGTATGCATCGAGTGCAACATATCACTTTCAGCCAAGCACCCAAGCATGTTTCCACACATTAGATAGACAAACAATTTATCACATTTTCACCTTAAATATCAATGCTTTGGCAATGTTGTTTGTTGTACACACATGGTCATTCTTCCACCACAAAGGAGTACTAACTGGAAGACTCAAAGCTCTGCAACATGTGCTATAGCCTGGTTTCACTGAGCTCTTTTACTTATGTTGCACCTTCCCACAATAAATGTCCTTCTTAATGGGAGAGCCAGGAATAGTCTTACTATATAATATTTATCACAGGAACAAAGTGTAGGATCAGTATTACTTTGAAGTATCTGGAAGAAAGATTGAACCAGGAGATACCAACACATTGAGTTATCTACAATTATTTTGATGAACAAAGGCACTTTTGACAGTAATTTCAAAGATTCTGGTGGTTGGACAACCCAGTAATGGAGAAAATTGCATTTGTGCAAGTCATCAGGGCACATTGGAAAGCACAGCTTAAAATTCCCAGACATCCTCAGCACTAATTAACTTAGGCATTCTTATGAATGCATTGATGTAAATGTCTGCTTATTGTGCAGTTACAGATATAATAAGTCAAATAAGATGTGAGTTTTTGGTAAGAAAAAGAGAGTGAATAATGTGAGTATTATAACAGGGCATCGCAGTGTGTTGCAGAGAAAACCAAGCTAGCTTTAAACTAGCTGCTTAAGTATGGCTCTGAGAGTAGCTTCAAAACCCCTCCAAGAAGCTGGGTAAATATTCATACGATTAACATGCAGTGTGTCCTGTGCTGCCAACAGCGGCGCTTGTAGCAGAGCTGACATCACTTCTGGTCCTTTGCCAGTGAAAGAAAAGAAAATTGTAGATATAGAAAGGGGTAAATACTTATTTAAGAAGATTTGTACAGTTTTAAGTGGGAAGAAAATTAGAACTGCTTGGTTTAGATGGAAGATTTAGCCAAGGAGATGAGAGAATGTGAAGGATGGATAGAGACACGTAGGTGTTCCTTTTTCATGATAAAGCAGACAGAATGTGGTCAAATGTAAAGAAATGCAGTATGTATATAATTGGTCAGACATTCTCCTGAAGAATGTGTAACTGGTCTCTGGAAGCCAGATTCTGAGGGAAAATAACTTTCCGGGATTCAAAAACTTTTTCTTGGTCTATAAAGATAAGATCATTTGATTATGTGGACTAGGGAAGGACAAACTTAGGCCTTTTACAGATATAAATCTTCAGAGATCTGCTTACAGCAGGTGGAGGATGGAATCCTTCCAGGCTATAACCTGGCCATTAAACACCTGGGATTTAGCAGAATTTTCCTCAAGAGAGTTTTATACAAGGCTGCCAGTTCCGGAGATCACCCGAAGAAGACACAGACCTCACTCGGCATCAAAAACAGTGTATCAAGTTGGAGGGACCATTGCTCTGTATCTTGGCAAATGGTTGTGTGTGTGTGTGTAGGAAGCAACAGCAATAAAGAAACCATCCAAAAACATTTCTTTTGGGAAAGGGAGTTTCTCTTCCTCATTTCAATCCACAGTTTTCAAGGTTCTTTCTCCACCGGGACCTCTAGCACCATCTTTTCCCCAGGCTCTCCTCTCATCTTGAAGCCCCATCTTTGCTACACTTGATTCTAAGCCTGCTTCTCTACTGAGTAGTCATTGTTGCCTGACCGACGATTAGTCTTTCTCTCATAGCAGCACCAAGCCACATCTATCCAGGGAAAGACAGAAGAATTTCCTCTTCCATTAAAAAAAGGGAAAAAGAATATAGGAAAGTGGATAATGCACATCTTGCTCACAGACCTTAAGGCATCCTGGTGACCATTGCTCCACCGCTCACCGACTTGGTGACTGCTCCAC
>NW_010142574.1:3279-24080 GCF_000699245.1 Pterocles gutturalis | reverse complement strand
TACGCTGGAGAAAAGGCATCCCTGCTGTAACACCAAGCAGCAAATGGTCTTACGTCAGGCATTAATTTCACCCTTTGTACCTGCAGCTTAAGAGCTTCGTCTCCACAGTGCCTAAGCGCTAATTTTCAGGGAAAACATGAGTTAGACAAAACCCCAGCTGACAGTATGTATTCAAAGGAATTTTTGTAATATTTTGTTTGTTGGGAAGGAATTAGGCCTTAAAGGAAGAAAAAAAACTCAAAATTTTATAGAG
Source organism: Pterocles gutturalis (assembly GCF_000699245.1). NCBI lineage: Eukaryota > Metazoa > Chordata > Aves > Pterocliformes > Pteroclidae > Pterocles > Pterocles gutturalis. The sequence goes on along the minus strand of NW_010142574.1, from coordinate 23,827 downwards.
CTCTTGAACTCTCCTCTCTGCATCACTTTGGCTTGTCTTTTTTATTGCAATATTACACTGAACATAGGAATTCTGCTGGCATCAGGGATTCTTTCAGTCTCTTAGTTACGTTTCCATTAAATTTGCCTCCCACACTTATGTTTATAAAGCCCAAAACTAATTTTAAAACTTTCATTTCCTACATGGTATTTATATATCCTTTGTGATTTAAAACATTAAAACTACTAATCAGTGGATTAAATATGGCAGGCAAAAAAATAACTCAATGGGAGGCAAAGTCAACATAGAACAAACCTCCAAACTGGTGGTAAAAATTACATAGTAGGTTGGAGAAACCTGAAACCAAAACATAAATTAAACATCAAGGTCACAAAGGAATAACAAGCTGAGTTTACTATTAGTTTGCTTTGAGAAGACGTATTAAGTTATTGTTTAAAACATTAATGAAGCAATGTGTAATATTTTACACATACTTTCTTAAATTAAGTGCAAAATACAAAGTTATAATGCTTCTGGCATCAGCCAGTGTCAGATTAGCCTATTGAAGGTGAATGATCTTCCTGTGACTCTCTCAGCTTGAATTTCTGATAGTTCTCCTTCTCAGATCAGTCCTTGTTTTTAAGTTTCTTGACTAATGCGCCCTGTGACTTTCATCTACTTCTTTTATCTGTCTCACAGACAGAGTTTGCCTGCCATTATGTAGCGCCAACACACCCTAGTGAGATGGCACATTTTGTCACTGCTTCTGAAATAGTGAACAGACACTGACTGAACACCACAGACTGAACAAGGATCTGCCTAGAGCTAGCCAGAAGGAAAAGCCAAGCATGGTCCCTGTGGTCACTGTATATGATGCATATGTGTGTATGTGCATCAGTGGAGTATCAGAAGTAACAAAGGACTTTTGCTGATCTGGGTTTTAGCCTAGAAGACAATCGGGCAGGAAAAAGCAGAGAATCAACCCTGGCTTCATATAGGAAAAACAGCATACAGCATTTTGACAAGTAACTTTAATGGGCAGAAGAACCCATGAAAAATTAGTACTATATTGGGAGGGAAAATGCTTTCTAGAGCAGAAAGTATTGCACAATGGTCACCCTGAAAAACCAAAGCTATTACTGTAGCCTGGTTCTGGTGTTTAGCAAGCAATCTACCATCATCTCAAATGCAGAAAGCCTCACTCTGTCTTTGCCCACACAGTAGAATCTCTGTTTTACCGGCTTGCTAGCAGTATAGATAGCAGCAGGCAGGTAATTCACCAAAGGGTGTCTGGTCTTTCTGAAAACCTTGAGACTTTTCTCTTTTGTAACTCCATTCACCTCAGTGCAGTTGCACCAGAGATAATAATCAATTCTCCTCTTGGTTTTGGGGAAGTGATAAGAGCCTGCTGTGTAACTGTGGTACCCAGAGTCAGAAAAACATGGTCAAAAATTAATAAAGAAGGAGCACTTGGTGGACTACACTTTAAAGGTCTGGGATTCTTATGGTTGCTCATGAGCAGCAAAAGATCCCCTAAATTTCCACTTCTAGTAAAAAACCAAATATTTACATAGCAACAATTTCTATGAAGCTATTTCCTAGGTGCAGGTTATCTCACAGACAGAAAGAGTCAGTGGTACCCTCTACCCCACACAGATTTACAGAATTGGCTTCACTACCATAAGACATGGGAAGCACCTTTTTTCTTCTGTTTGAAAGGGAGGGCTGGCACAATAACTGGTGTAGCCTCTCCCAAGGTAGGTTCAGGTCCATCCTGCTCCCAGGGTAGCAAAAGGTCTAAATAATCTTGTGATGAGAAGAAATCTCTGCCCCCGGTTGTGGCTTGACTGCAAAAGCCTATTAGACAAGGTTTGGTGTGGAAGCTGAAGGCTGCCTCTAACCTTGCAAGCATTTCACATTTTTGCCACTGGAAGCTACCCCAGGATCTTTATTTGTTGCTCTTCTTTTTCTGTTTCTGTATCAGTTCCATCAAATAATCAGATTATCTCAGTGATAAGAAAATTACTCAGACGTTACAAAATAAAGAGCACATCAGCCATAAATCTGTGCTTGCTGAATGACCATCCTTTCAATCTTAATGAGGCAAAATGGTTTCAAGACTGTTTTGAATGATCTGTACCATTATCAAGATGTTTAAAAGTTGATCCTAAAAACATTTAGTAATTGCATCTTCAAACTGCTATCTCAGACCAAAGTTTGCTAGCCAGGTGGCAATTTTTAATGATTAAAAAGGCACAAGAAGAGAAATGTTCTTTTTTAAGCAGGATTGGCTCATAGCAAAATAAAAGGAAGTCTTCTCTCATACATGCGAGCCTTTAGCAATCAGTCTGCCTTTGCCACACAGCACTCTGCTTGGAGCATGGAAATACTGTTGAAAGAAAAGGACTTGGTTCATGAGGAAAACCCACAAAGAGGGATTTCCTCATTTGAGAGAGAGATTGCTCATGAGCAAAGAAATGTTTGGGGACTGTTGGCAGACTGAAGAACTGGAAGAACGCTGGGTCCCACCAGTGGATAGGAGCTCATCCTTCCAACACTTCACAGAGCAACAGCAGAGTTTAGTGGCAAGCAAGGCAATTTTCAGGTGGTTTTTTTGTTGTTGTTTGATGGTAGTGGTGGTTTTTTGGTCTGCTTTATTGTTTACTAGACTTTTTTAATAATTTCACTTTTCTTCCTTCCGTAACATACTTTTCCCTAGTTGTAGAAAAAATGGACAATGTGACAGGTGGCCTGGAAACATCCCACAGAAGATATACAGAAAAGCTCACAGAGGTGGAGAGCGATCTGAAGAAATTAGGTAATCTACACACAAGCAAAACCCCTTTGTATTATGGCTTTGGCGTGTTCTCCTGGCAGATAGCAGCAGGAAATTTATCTGAAAAATCTCTGGCTATGATAAGATACAGCACTTCTTTTCCAATTTCTCAAGTACTTGGAAAAGTACTTAAAAATAGTTAAGATCAGTTATACTTAGGACGGCATTTTAAGCATAGTTCAATATTTACAGTTCCCAATGAAGACACTCTAAAATAATTTATACTAAAATAAACAGACACTTAAAGGTAGTCCTCAGGAGAGTCTTCTCTGAGACAGAGATGGAAAACATAGCAGAAGCTGTTCCACAGCACAAGAGATTCTATATAAAATGAAAATCTGTCACCCAGTCATCTTGATGCTGTTTTAACAATTAAGATTGCAAACTGAAGGCCTTTTTAAGGGGTCCACAAATAAACAGCTATTCAAAACTCTTATGTCTGAGACAAGTTGATTACTTTCATGAAATGTTACTTAATCATCTCAGGGAATAGAGGGCATAAGGTTGTTATGAGTTCAGGTGTCCTGAGTGCTATCACAGTTCTTAATTTGCAGGAAGATGGAAAAAGATTATGGATAAGGATCACTAAGTGTACATTTCTACCTTTCTTCCTTGTCTGGAAAGGAAGCAGAACGATTTAATATCAGTTGATATATACATAGACTTACAGTTTTTCTAATTAGCTTTTGAATTAATATTAATCATAGAATCATAGAATGGCTAGGGTTGGAAAGGACCTTAGAGATCATCGAGTTCCAACCCCCATGCCATGGGCAGGGACACCCTCCACTAGACCAGGTTGCTCAAAGCCTCATCCAGCCTGGCCTTGAACACCTCCAGGGATGGGACATCCACAGCTTCCCTGGGCAACCTGTTCCAGTGTCTCACCGCCCTCACAGTAAAGAATTTATTTCTCGTATCTAGTCTAAGTCTGCCCTCTTTCAGTTTAAATCCATTGCCCCTCATCCTGTCACTACATGCCCTTGTAAAAAGTCCCTCCCCAGCTTTCCTGTAGGCCCCCTTTAGGTACTGGAAAGCTGCTATATACACATGCATGCATGTGCTTCTTGAAATAATTTTTGTTTAGCTTCATAAACCATATATTGAGACGTATATTTCTAGGAAAAAAGTGCTTGCAGCTTCATCATAAATTTTGACAACTTTTTCACCTCAAAAAATAGCTGGATTCTGAAGTATTTGCACAGTGTATTTAGTTCAAAGACATAGGGTAATTCAGTGGCATGTACTTTTGCTGATACAAATACAGAAGTAAATTTTACACCTTAAAGCACATGCAACACTTTGAGTTATATTTGGGTTATTGTATTATGCTGATTAAATTTTCACAACTTGTAGCACCTTTGTTTCATTCATGCCCACACATTTTTACACACTGCTGGATGGATGGCCAGTGAGATGCTCAGAACCATCAGTTCCCATTTAAGTGGACTTGCCATGGAGGAAGCTAAAAAAGTTATGGGGCAAATTGTGTAGGAGGCATAAAGGTAAGAAAGAGAACTGCTGTAGGGCCAAAAGGGTAACAGCATGTAGTGAATGAAAGACAGGTCTTCAGAGATTAGCTGTATGTGGACCTGGCAGTTGTCAGAGCTGCATGAGGAGCACAATATAATTTGAGCTATAACCAACAGGTAAACATAGTCAAAGTTGAGAAGATCCTGCAGTGAGACAAGTGGCAGGGAGAGGAACTGTGTTCATGAAGATGTCCATCCACGAAAGACTCCATAAACACTTCAGACTGAAGTCTCACAAGCCACCATTTGATGTTCACCATCATAACTCATTCAAACACACCAGAAGAAAGCTCCATACACAGCTGCATTCACTGTAGTTTAGGAGAGCCATCCTGCTCTCCCTTGGAGTCATCTGAAATGATGAACTTCAGACTGCATAATTCATAAATGTAACTACACTTAGATGACGACAAAAAACATATGGACTGTGTGTAGGAGAGGGACGCAACTGATGTCAAGGAAGGGAATCTTCCCTCAAAGCGAGTGTCAGCTGCCTGTTTCTTTGGTTTCTATGTCCTGGTTTATGAGCTGTGCAACCTCAAAAACTTAATCACACTCAGGCAAGCTCCCAGAAGTACACTGTAGGGCAGTGCAAGCAAGAGCAGTGATGTTCCACTAAAATTAAAGGTTTTTCCATCTTGAAACTCAGAACATGAGGGAACAATAAGAGCAAAATAAATGACGTTAAAAGCCATAGTAGTATGTTAGAGAGAAAAGTAGAAATACATCATATCCTGTCATATCTGGAGTAGCCTGCTGGCAAAGCTTTTGTCTCTAACACAAATTGTTGTAAAATAGGTATTAGAACTTTTTAAACCCAAGATGTTAAAAAATGAAATGATATCTACTAAGTTACTATGAAGATATTCCACTTTCCAGGCAAAGGAGTAAGAAAATAAGAACAGCTAAAATTTACTTCTGAGCTTTCAGCAATAGCCAGTTGTAACTTCAAAACATAAACTTAGTGATACCTCTTTAATATTTTGAATTCTGCTTGCCATTCAGTTTTCATTCAGAATGCAAGCACAACTTGGCTGCATATATTCATCACTTTCTAATCGTAGTTCTTCCTCTATATGGCAACAGAATCACCATTTTGTCCTCCTCAGCAAGAAACAAGGTCTTCATCCCTTTGATTTTTTCTGTCTAGTGGCAGAGCTTTCCTTAGTGGTTTATCTTTTCTGGAATAGCTAGCATAGAAGTTCTATTGACAGAAAATTTTCACAACCTGACTGTACTTAAAATAGACTGGTTTTTTTATACTGTGTTTTAAAAAACTCATCCTAAAGCCTTGCCATTTCTTTCCTGTACAACAGATGACCAAGCTGGACAAAAAGCCATGAATACTAACACTGAACTGTCTAGCTTCAGATCTGACATTCTGGCTCTTCGTCAGCAGCTTCATGACATTGCAGAGAAAACTACCAGAAACAAAGATACACTGGAGAAGCTCCAAGAGTCTGGAAATGTATTAGATGATAGACAGAGCCAAATGAGAACTGCTCTAGATAGCAACTCTTTCATGATCATCAGTGTCAATAAGACTCTTCAAGCATATACTGGCTATATCAACAATCTTCAACAAGACACAAGTAATATTCAAACAAACCTGCAAAACCAAGTGCATTCTCATAATGTGGTCATCATGAACCTGAACAACTTAAACCTGACACAAGTACAGCAGAGAAATCTTATCAGTGACCTGCAGAAGTCAATGGAAAATACAAGCTTGGCTATTCTAAGAATCAAGAATGACTTTCAAAATCTGCAGCAGGTTGTCCTTCAAGCCCGGAAGGACTCTGACTGGCTTAAGGAGAAAGTACAAAATTTACAGACTTTGGCTGCCAACAACTCAGCATTGGCAAAAGCTAACAATGATACACTTGAAGACATGAACAATCAGCTCAGCTCCTTCAGTGGGCAAATGGAGAATATCACCACAATTGCCCAAGCCAATGAACAAAATCTAAAAGATCTCCAGGAACAGCATAAAGAATATGAAAACAGAACTTCTGCCAAATTCAACCACCTAGAAGAGAGGTTCCAGGTCTTCGAAACCGATATAGTCAATATCATTAGCAACATCAGCTACACTGCTCATCATCTACGGACACTGACTAGCAATCTTAATGAGGTCCGGACAACTTGTACAGACACCTTAAGTAAACATTCAGATGAGCTGATTTTTATGAACAGCACACTAGCCAATATTCGCTTAGACTCTGTATCTCTCAAGATGCAACAGGATTTGATGAGGTCAAGGTTAGATGTTGAAGTTGCCAATTTGTCAGTAATCATGGAAGAAATGAAGCTGGTAGATTCCAAACATGGCCAGCTCATCAAGAACTTCACTATCCTACAAGGTATGCAGCTTCTCTAATGATGCCCATAATGGTCCATGCTGAATGACTGCTTGCATTCCTTCTTTACTTCTGTGGAAGTTAGTATACACTGGTACAGAGTTTTCCACTATCTAATCACAAACTCTGGAAATATCAATGTAGCTTGAATATTCTTTACTAATTTTCCTATGCCTTCTCTACATACCTAGAATGGGGATGTTACGAAAGAAGGTTCTGACTTAGCAAAATTTTATTCTGAGTGACTGACTGACTGGATCTGCTTTTGATTTAGTTTCTAAAATAAGCTAGTGAAGATGTGGAACCTCAAGAAACCAATCCCTGCTAAGGAGGAAATGGCTAAAAAATATACATTGGACTATTCCCAGAAAGGTCCACCCTTGCTGAAAAACAAGCTGCTATTTCACTTTAAGCCAGTTGTTAGTCTGCCAGAAAGCATCCTACTTTGCTTAGTTTTTAATCCTGGGATATTTTATTTTCTCCAGAAATAAACAGCATCCAGTTTAAGAGGTTTCTCCCAGCCAAGTGTTATCCCAAATGAAAAGAACACTCATATTTCCAACCTGATGTGAACCAGTCAGGCCTAAATCTCTAATCACAAATAGAAATCCATTGCTACAAAAAAACTAAGGCTGAATTAGAGCCAGGATTACATGTCAGTACCCTTAACCTTTCTCATTTCAACCAGGCCTAAGTGACTCCAGTATAGGAATTTATCTGGAGGAGTTCAAGTTGGAGGGGCAGGGGAATATATTGGCAAGGCATTTGCTCATCTGTGATCAGAATCCAAAATTATTTTGTTGTTTATTGCTGACACAATATTGCCATTTCCTGTCGTGGGTATTGTTCTCTTTCCCATCATAGCTGGCCAATTAGCAACTAGTACTTCTGGTCTTTCCTACAGTTGGCCTGTTGCTCGCTATCCATCGTTTTTGTCTCTTTTTGACAATCTGTTGTTCACAGAGCAGCAAACAGGGTTACCAGAAAAAGAGTCCTATAGTCTAAGAGTGGAGAGATGGGGCTAGAAGGAAAAAGGAGCAGAGTGAGGGAACAGAACCTTCAAGAGGCAGGACCACGTGCATCAACAGCACAGAACGTGTCTTGCAGGGACTGGTGTCTTGTGTGGTCACCTTGGGCATGGTGTCACTGTCCAGTTCATAGGACAAAGTGCATCAGATTATTTTCTCCATACCCTGTATTTCATGGAGGCTGAAGAAGGAGGAATGGTATATAGCGCCTGAGAAGCAGATGTACTTTTACAAGCACAGCTCAAAGTAGCTGTTAGCCTGGTTTTCAGAGTGCTGAGTATATAGTGTTGATGGTCTGAGATATATTAAACAAGGACTCCACATGGGCTTTTTGTTTTGTTTTCTGTCTGTATCCCCACCTTGCATGCTTACATTGTTTCAGGCCCTCCTGGTCCAAGGGGACCTAAAGGTGACAGAGGCCCTCAAGGTCCTCTTGGCCCTGCTGGCCTAAAAGGACAAAAAGGAGAGAAAGGAGAGCCCGGACCACCAGGACCTGCAGGTGAGAAGGGCCCACCTGGGCCAACTGGGCCGCCAGGAGAAAAAGGAGGGAAAGGTTCAAGAGGATCACCTGGCTCCAAAGGTTCCAGAGGTTCTCCTGGCAAGACAGGTCTGCCTGGACCAAGCGGAGACCCGGGACCACCAGGTCCACAAGGCAAAGACGGTCCACCTGGGCCACAAGGCCCACCAGGATTTCAAGGCCTGCAAGGAACTGTGGGAGAGCCAGGGGTACCAGGACCTCGAGGACTACCTGGGCTACCTGGAGTCCCTGGGCTGCCTGGTCCAAAGGGCCCACCTGGCCCACCAGGGCCACCAGGTCCGGGGATGCCAATGGCCCTACAAAGTGAACCTACATCAGTGCCTGAGGCTAATGGTAAGCTATCAACACACCCTGTGCATCTTTTACTGAGACACAAATATATCTAGTGGAGGGTGCTAGATAGTTACGGCTTCAAATAACCCCTGCTGCCTTAGACTAAATCTCTTGGATTTATGACAAAGAGCCCTGTAAAGTGAAGACATACCTGTTGGTCTTCCTTCTGATGACCTGAAACTGATTTAAGTTAATGTTTACAGCTAAAGAAAAAGCAGCAGTAGTATGAGTAATAAATAATCCCCTTGACCACACAGTTTAGCCTCAATTCCATAGAGTCAGGATCCTAATAAGTAAATTCACAAACTGTACTCTAAGTGGCAGCATGTAGTAGTAGATGGGTATGGGATCCTCCACTTACTATTGGCCCTATACAGAAAGTTACCAATGGCTTGTTGAGTTACAAGTAACTGGCTTAACACAAAAATATTCACACCACAGGTTGTTCTCCTCATTGGAAGAACTACACAGAAAAGTGCTACTACTTTTCAATTGAAAGAGAAATTTTTGAAGAGGCAAAGTTATTCTGTGAAGAGAAGGCATCACGCTTGGTTATCATAAACAACAAAGAGGAGCAGGTAATTACTTTCTGTTTTTCAAGGAGAGAGTTTGAAGTTATTTAACATGTGGAAGCCACAAGGCAAGTGGGAAGCTGAGAGCATCATGAATTAATATAGTGAAGTAGACACAGTGATTGACTCCAGTTAGCATTTTGTCCACCGTCTGCCTGCTCAGCAGCTTCTCCATGTGCAGAAGGGCAGTGTTAGCAGAGCTGGTGCTGACCCTGAAGGTGATGGGCACAGACAATCAGGAAGGCTGGCAAGAACTGTAGGATTTTTGAACCTTTAAAGATGGAATCCATTATGCCTTACATATTATCCGAAATGTATTTTTTGCAGTGGTGAATATAATTTAGTTTTACATTGTCAGGTTTAATACATGCAGCCTAGGACTACTGTGACCCAAAAATATTTTTAATCTAAGTATAAATCTAGCTATACTTTTACTACTGTTCAACATAATTATTGGGTGGCTACATAGCAGTGGGGACATCAAGATACAATTGCTTACTCTCTGGGTTTTTTTCAATTTGTATCTATAAGACATTGGCTGTGACTTTACGTCAACCTAATTTTCATGCCTAGTTTTCTCTAGCTCGCATGCAAACACTGTGCTGGATTCTAGTATGGGCAAGGGGTTACAAGGCCAACTGCTGAAACATATCTTCAACTTAGAAAAATTTCTAGGGCCCTTCCTATTCTGATAACAAAGATGCTCATGAAGCTAGGGTAGCTTATTGGCTCCAAAGACAGTTGTGTTTGTTTGTTATGCACTAAGATCTTTCTTCCACAGCAATGGATAAAAAGGCAGATTTTTGGAAAAGGCAGCTTCTGGATTGGACTTACGGATTCAGAGAAGGAAAATGAATGGAGATGGCTGGATGGATCCTTACCAGTTTATACGTATGTAAATAAAAAACAATGGTGTTTATTTTCTGCAGATGCTACCAGTCTTGCTGACACTCTTAAAAGCAGAATCTAGAAATTATCCAATGAATCCAGAGAGTTGTAGATGCCAATGAAATAATTCGTTACTGAGGGTGCTGTTGAACTGGTTTTTCTCTCTCCCTTCTCCATGCACAAGGCTTTCTTTCCCTGCCAGCAAGAAAACTGAATGTTGAATGAAAGAATCACATAACTAAATAGCACAGTGTTTCTTGCCAAAACATTTGCTCTGACTTTTATTACAAAGTTGAGATTGAAAGCACAGACAATTCTGCTGTCTTGGTTTGAATTTTCCTTATTTGCATTACAACTGGCTATAAATAGAGTGCTCGTTCTGATAAAAAACAACCAGCCTTTAGATAAAGCCCAAATCCAAGTGGAAAGCATTAAACATAAGGAAAATGCATGAAACGAGGGTGTCTAAGCTTTGGCCAGCTGAGAACTGAATTGGCAGCTCTCCAGGAATCCTAGGGCTACACCTAATTTGTCCTAAATGGAACGGATTGCAGCCACCCAAATTTTTAATACTGAGGAGTGGACTAAAGAGTTTATAGAGCTGAGCATGCTGTGCTCCAAAAAAACAGGGTACAGCCTGTCAGATGTTACGAAATGATTAGCTGTGATCTCATTGGTGTTCATTTTGATGAGGAACATGGAAAAAGTCAGATGCATTTGAAATGAGCTGTAATATTTTTCCCTTTTTCTCCCCTTCCCGTTTTCATCTTTCTTTATGGCAGCACTGTGACTGATTCCCACTTCAGCTTTCAATAGGTTTCCACTGCACTATGGTTTTAGGTGCCCTGTTGTAACCTCAGAGCTGTCAGTTACTGATTTTCAAATATTTCATTACTTCTGGAAAGCTATGTGTCCTCCCAGGTGCCTGGTTAGATGCTCTGTGTCAGGCAGGTGTGTTTTTTAGCTGAGCAGGGACTGTATCAGCCAACAATCACAAGCTCCCTTCAACAACCTGTTTCTTCACAAAAATTGAGCTTTTAAGTCCTGAGGTTGGAAGCATTTCTCACTTGTTAAACAAAAACAGGATGAGGAAGTTTTGCTGCTAGCTTTGTACATGCTGCGCTAAATTTCACCATCAAAGCTAATGATCTCAAAAGATATATGTATATATACTTTGTACGTTCCTTATAAGTCAAAAAATTCACTTCCCATCCAAACACGGGTCCAGATAAATCTTTGCAGTGCCTCCTAAGAGACCCGCCTTGGTGCAGTCAAGAGGGCTGAGTGCCTTTGCAGTGTGCCGTGGCAGGGTGCTGCCATCCTGGGCAGCACTCAGGAGCCGGCCGGCTCTTCTCAGTCCCATCTGCCGGCAGGAACGCAGCGTGCAGGCTTTGCAGGCTTGGAGCAATGCACATGGAGCATGGAGCACTCCCACTGAATCTGCGTGTACATTCAGAAACTAAAATAAAGTTCATTGGTCTAATTTTAGGTCTCTGAGTTTTGGCAGCCCGAGGTCGAATAGATTCCCTTCTCTGTAATACATCTGTTTTCCATTTTCAGCAAGAGTCATGTATTGTTTGTTTCAACGTGTATTTCCTGTTCAGAACAGATCTCATGATGTTTTCGTTAATTTTTTGTGGTGAAAAACTGTCATGTGTGCTACGTTGTGCAATCATATCTCTTGCTTTTTGGTTGAAAGAAACTGGAAAACCGGACAACCTGATAACTGGAGCCACGGGCATGGGCCAGGGGAAGATTGCGCCGGGTTAATCTATGCTGGGCTCTGGAATGACTTCTACTGTGAAGATGTTAACAATTTCATTTGTGAAAAAGACATGGACAAAGGTAAGAACGGTGCTTGGTTTGATTATTTCACCCTACCCATATTAAATTTTCCACAGCTAGAGGGGAGAAGATCCAGGCTAGATGCTGTGGCAGTGCGTTGTTGAGGAAGATGGGGAATCACACTTCTACTCAAATCCAGACCAATGTGGGCTTTTCTAATACTCTGTGTGATGCAGATGCTGCATTTATTGCACTCTGAAAGAGCAGCCTCCAAACTGGCTGTAGCCATGGTGTGCTCTGCATCTTGACCATCTCCTGTAAACTTCAAACATGGTTCAAATTTCAGGCACGATTTGGCAAGTGCTCCAGACCCTAGCCACACTAGAAGCTATTTTTTATAGACTCAATGGCCACACAAGATGGAAAGCTGGCCTTAGGATGTCTCAGGAACCAGCCTTCAAAAACCAGAAAGACTCTTTTTGAGAGTATGTGCAACAGGAGGCACTTGCTGATGGCTATGGAGGTCTTAAAATTCCCACCACTGCCAGGAGATGTCTCATAGGGCTGAGAAACTGTGTCCACAGGCCATAAGCAACTGATCTCTTGAAGTTGGTGGGGAGGACTCATAAACTGCCAACATGGCTGAGCAGTCACCCAGGTGATTGCCACAGGGCATGTCTTTCTGATTTTATAGTCCTTTCTGCTATGGCAGAGGGCAGGTGGCTCATCTGGCTGCTTAGAGCCCAGCCCCATCATCATAGAACTAGGTAGTATCTGTGTTCATGGTGGGACTGCCCAAAACATTATCTCCTCCATACAACCTATTTAAACTTCGCTTCTCCTGGGGTGCCTGGCTGCTCCAGTTGCAAAAATGGAGGCTGAATTTCAGTGAAGGCAGATGGAAATGTCAGCTAGAGCCAAAATTACATCCCATCCACAAAAAATGCCCCTCTAAAACATAACAAAACAAAGTGCTGAATAAGCTTTGTGTGTGTATAACTCTGGGTGTCCAGAGTGAAGGACCATGTGTAAGTAATAATGTACTTTGTCCTCATTTTCCTACATACGTACATTTGTTATTTTAGGAAAACTTCACAGTTTACAAATATTTATTCTCCAGGACTTGCAGGATCTGAATATGAGTCCACTTAAATTTTTAACATACCTTGATCTCTTTAAGTTTTGTTTTTGGAAATGCATTTAATCTTCTCAGGGTTTTTACATTATTTTTTTTTCTCTTTGTTTTTCTTTTTTCTCTCATACTGTAGGGCAAATATTTGGAGTGTAATAGGCTGTGACTTTACAGATACCTACGTATTATGGAAATTTACTTAAAAAAGAAGAAAATCCTGGGAGAGAGCAACATTGCCTACTGAAATTGAAAAACAACAAAAGAAAGCAGTGAAAACTGGTTTAAATACATAAAGGAATTCAGCAGCAACTCTTCTCCAACATCCTGCAATTATTTGAGGCCTTTCAACCCACAGCATCAGGAAATACCGTTGGACTAATTCTGTTATAGATTTTTTTCCCAACCAGTGACCACATACATAAGCAACTTGTGTCCTCTGAGAAAAGACATTTTGTCAATCTGAGTAAGACTGTTGGTCACTCATATAGAAAAACATATAAAGCAACTGTGTAAACAGTATGTTTCATTTGCTAAAATCCCAAATGTAGGAAAATTATACAGATACACGAATATATAGATTTTATAAAAAATATATATATATAGTCCAACTCTTATCAATAATATGGAATATACTTTTAAGAGCTTTTAAAACGTTGTATTTTTGTACAAAATAATTGCTTTTTATGATTGTTCTCTTTTTTACTGACTTTTTTACAAATATAGTGCACAGGGGCCAAAGAAAACAGTAAAGGTACTAATAATTCATTAAGGTTTGCTGTCAGGCCTAGCTCAGCTATAGAGAAATATTTTTCCAGTTAGAAATATTTGTGCTTTCCCAGATGATTTGTTCTGGTTAAATAACTTTTAAAGCAGATTTTAGATAGTGTTTTCCTTATTATATGCAGTCTAGTCTGCATGTGTAACAATTAAGTTGACTAAGGACTAGATACTCATTATAGCTCTGATCACAGCCACTGTTCCATCAGGGTACTACGCAAAGACCATATTACTAAAAGCTTTTTCCTTCCTGTCTGCGTACCTGCCTGCCTTCCTTCTTTCTTGCCAGTCTGCCTGCCTTTTCTGCCTGCCTGCCTTCCAGCCTGCCTTCCCTCTTTCCAGCCTGCCTTCCTTCTTTCCAGCCTGCCTGCTTTCCTGCCTTCCTGCCTGCCATACTCCCTACTCATGAGAAAATGCCACAGAAGTAAATCACCAACTTTTAAGAATGGTTTTGAAATGTTTTCATTCCTTCTACCTTCTCATGAGGAATTCTGCCCCAGTAGGTATTACCCATATTGCAAGTCAAGCCCAGATGAAGGATTTTATGAAAACAGAAACAAAGAAACTGCACACACTGAAATATGTTTCTTTTTAAGACAGATTTCAAAATTTGGTAAGAGAAACATGCCATACTCAGAAAAGTCTAATCAACTTGCATTTCTCCAAAGTCCTTTGTAAATCAATCTCTCTCTTTTCTTGGACCAGTTCTTCTCTCCCAAACAAACTAGAAAATAAAATATGCTGCAAAATAGAAAGCAGTGTAGCTAATGAGATGATATCATCACCCAGCCAGTTTCCTCCATGGTCCCATGAGCCATTGTCTAGGCAGCAGTGCTGCTTATCAGGAATTAAAAAAATTAGCAACCAGTTAAAGTTCATTAGCAGAACCCCTGGTTTCAGTTCCCAGTTTTTATACTCTGCACGGCTACACTCTATACCACAAAGGAAGTTGTTTTGGCTTCTTGGGAAGGAGAGTTGTTTTTCCATTGCCTCCTGACCTGCCGTTTACCTTGGCTGAATGCAGATAAGTTTGTTGGAATACTCCAGCTCTGTTGGAAAGACACAAGATTTTGTACTTCTGATTTTCAAATATTCCTCCTCAGGCCCACCAGTTAAAGACTGCTGCTTTCCTACATCCCACACTCCCTTCAGTGTTCACTTGGGGGCTGGAGGGGTGGCTTTGTCACTTTAACTATAATTTTCTTAAAGAAAATTCACAAATGTCACATTTGGGAATCTGTCTTGAGGTATGTATTAGCTATGAGACAGGAACAACATGAAAATTGCATATGTTTAATTACAAGAGAAAGGTGTATTACAGCTGCAGAAACCATGTGTTGCCCTCTTGGAGGCAGGGCTTTTCTTCAGACGGTCTAGATTTCCTGAGGCTTTTCTTTTGGCTTTTTCATCAGGTTTTGAATACAATGTGATTCTGCCGCACTCTGTCATGCTGTACCTAGGAGTTGTGTGTAGATACATGCTGTGCCATTTACATATATATTTACACAGTGTCTGTGGACATAACGTTAAACTGCTATTTTTGGAAAACGAGGTACAAAACTATTACTTTGCACACCCAGAGAGCCTCACAAACCCTGGTGAGTGGAGCTTTGCAGAGCCACACTGAGTTAGAAGCACTGCTACCTTTGTTTTGAATGTTGGCTTATTTAGGTGAAATAAGCCCATTCTGAGCATCTGCCATGTTAAGTGTTCTTGCTTTTTACTGATGTGGTAGACTTCTGTTGACAAAAGAAGTTCATGAGAAGCCTCTGTGTAAGCCCTGGCTGCAATTTCATCCTCTTCCTTCAGCAACAGCAGTGATGGTACATATCAAGATGAGATGATCCAAGAGTCATCTAGTGTCCTCCACTCCCTCTAAAGCACTTTTTTGCACAGTGGTGATCAACAGCTATAGCTGCACTTATGCCTGCATAAGGTTACAGAAATGGCTGTTTAGCAGCAAGAGCTGCTTAGCTCATTGAAAACTAGCACAGCAGCTACACTAAGCTACGGGCAGTTGGGTGGTCTTAGCATGGAAATAACCATTGAACTAGGGCAGTCTAAGGATGCAACAAGTTCATGAATTAAATGCTCATTTCAAAGCGAATGTCAATGCCGGATTGTAATTATCTCTAGTAATTATCTCTAATAATGCTCTAATTGTCCATCTTTAACTGAGAAATGGAATATCTCTGGGCTCAAGCTCTCTGTTCACACATTTAAAGCAAAGAGTGTAGCTGTTAGGCAGAACTGGCTAAGAGGGATGCTGCGGTTGCATGCCTGACCTGTTCAGTCACCCTTCAGATCTGGCCTGAGCAGCCAGGCGGGCTGAGACAGACCATCCTTCTGACCCAGCAGGAGGGAAACAAACGTGTCAAAAGGCAATAAGATTGAAATCACTGGGAGGACCAGGAGAGTGTTAAGACAGCTCAGGAACCTGTAACAGAAGGGAGAGATTGGCAGGGATGCAAGCAGGACACCAGAAAGGTCCAAGAAATTGTCATGGAAGTCAGAGCTGCCACACAGGGTCTGGAAAACATCCCTGTTAAATCTGCTTTCTGTATGGTCTGAGCGATAATGCAGGTTGTATGGAAAGTTTTAAGTGATAGGAAATTATTTTGTCCTAGCTCAAGTTTTGGCTTTCCTTCTTATGCACAAATACTGTAACCTGGCATACTGAGTACACGTTTCCATCATCCTTTTTCTTGTTTTACATCAAACTAAATGCGAGTTCATATACCCTGGCAAGTACTAGGACTGTTGCAGGAAGGGGAGGGGAAGGCAGAGAGGGTGCAAAGTCACTGTGATTTACATCCAGTGCTGGATTTCTTAATGTCATTTCTGACTTCTTTCATTAATTTATTTGGAAACACCTTCAGCTGATTAGAGCGTATAAATCTCAAAGTCTCATCCCCTTTGGTGTCTATAAATAATATCTGCAAATGTTCCAATAAAGGAAGCATGAAGTGGAGACATGAAAGTGAATGTTGTTTACCCTGTGCATGCTTGTGTAACCAAGAGAGATGTGGAGACCGGAGAGCTATGGAGCCAGAAGCATTCATAGCTGTTAAAAATCAAACTGATTAAAATTATTTTCATTAAAGCCTTTCTTCTCACTTATACCATCTTAGTTCTAAGCATGACTGGCTATTTTGTCCCTTAATTTCAGTTTGAGTGTGCTGTTCTTGCAGCACCTGTGTGCTAGAAACTTGATTTTAAAGGTCTGAGCTGAACAAGATCTTTAAGAAGGTCTTCAGAAGCAAGAATTCCCTCTTGCAGTTCACTGTCCTGGCAGAAGCACATGGAGCACCTCAGATGTGCCCCTAAGTGAAGGATGTCTTGACTCAAGTAGAGCAGGATGAGTCCCTAGACTAGCCATTACTGAGTCTAATTTAACAACGGCTAATCTGATCTTGCTCTTTCTCTCCCTCTGATGGCTGACCTCCTCTTTTAATTTTCTGTTCCTGGCAAGTAGCTCCTCTGTTTTTATCAAGTAGCAGGAACTGGTCTCTGATCACTGGCAAGGCGAGGAGCTGGCCGGACAGCAGCCACTGGCTGTTGGAGGAAACCGCTCCGCAGCGGGCAGAGGAAAGGCAGCCGAGTCAATTCACATGTGAGAAAACAAAACTACTTTTGCCCAGTGCAGCTTCCTTGGTTAAAAGCAGAGCAACTTACACAGATGTAGCATCCAAAGAGAACAAAATGTCTGCATCCCCAGCCTCTAGACTTGCTTTGCTTTTTTCCCTCTCACTTCTGCGGGTGTCTCTGCATGCCCCAGAGATGTTTGCTCCTCTGTGGATGCCCAGCCACCCCTGGAGCAGGCTCTGCATGTGGGCATTGGGGCTCACCCTGGTGAGGGACTGGCCGCAGGACAGCTGCCCAGGGGATGTCCCACCCGCTGGGATGTCCTGCGTCTCCCAGGGCCTAGGCAGGAGTGGGAGGAGGAGGAGGCAGCGGCTGTAGGGCTCCCGGTGCGTTCACTTGGAGGTAGTTTGGACATCTATAGATGGGAAAGGACTGTGCCTTATGGACAAAACCCTTGTTCCCCAGAAACCAGGCCTTCCTAAAACCAGAGTCTATTTGTTCATTCACCATCTCCATCTCACTTTTTCCATGTTGTTTAGTGAAAAGAAAAAAAAAAATCAAAAAACTTGGCTAAAAAATTTTTTTTAAGTTCTCATGTGTTTTCTTTCTTAGGGTGGAATACGTTTGTTTTTTCTTTCCATCTGGCTCAGAGATGAAAAAAACATTCTTTGATTTCTTTTTCAAAATAAACTCAGTGTAACACTCCAAAATTTGTGTAGAGACTTTTTTTTTTAATACCAGAACAATAAAAGCAAATCACTAGGCAAATGACGCTCTTTTTAGAGAAGATCTTGCATGTGGTGAGGGTTTTGTTACCCAAAGGACTTCCCAGATGCATGTAAGTATTGCGAGCCCCATTTTGTGACTGGAGAAAAAAGGAGATTTTTTCAAGAGTGTGATTCATTTTGGTGTCTCAGTTTTGGGACTCTGTTGTCGTATGTTGGGGAGGTGATTTTATAGAGGTGATTTTTTCCAATGAAACCAACATAGGCATAGAGTGAATTAATTTTCATACACCTCAGTGCAGGAAAGGGAGGGTCTTTTCAGAGCTAAATTAAACAGAATGGCGTCTCTCCCACGTCACCATGTGCATGGGAGGTGGCAATTTCTGCTGCTGTTTTGGAGAGCAGAGCTCAGTGTGATCATAGCAGAGGAACATCAGCCCAGTAGAGGGCAATGTCTTATGCAGGTAAGAGTTAACAAATGGCACTTAAGTTACTAGGAGACTCCTTGACCAGAGGAAAGCAGGTTAGAGGACTGCTTAGACTGTTGACGCCTCTGCAGCCCAACATCAAGAAATCCTCCAAAAAATGTACCAAGTTCTACTTTAAAAATAATGAGGGGGTTCTTTGCCACATACTGATCATTTTGGCTGCTCTTCAAAAATTTTATTAGGAACCTTCCTTTAATAACCAGTGTGAATGCAATTATGTCCAGTTTAGACACATTTGTTCTCATTCTGGTGCCATCCCTCAGCTTAAGCAGCATCTCTCCTGGGACCATCATGCAATTGTAGTGGTCAGTGTGGAGCCATTCATCTTGAGATGCAGTAGGGGATGGTTGGGAACAAACACATCCCTCTGACCAGCCAGGGAGTCCTGACAACAGAGCCTGGCTCTGGTCCCACCGTCCAGCCCCACCAGGGATTATCTGAGGACATGCCGGGCTTCTGGCTGGACAGTGGAAGTTTCCATACTCTTTTCTTGTTAGCACTGCTAGAGGAAAGGGAACAACAAAACAGGTATGGAGGATGGTTTCCTGCTGAATTAGAGTAGGTTACAAGTGCTTGGCTTTTTATAAGGTACTGCTGTGTTTTATAAGGCATTTGAGAAATTAGTCGGTAGGTCTGAGCTTAAGCACACTTACTCTGGTTTTACATCAAAGCAGAAACTAAGTGCAGGTCAGATTTAGGCCTTGACCTTTAAGAGATTAAAATCTCCAATTCAGAGATTAGCATGTGACTTCTACTTTTTCTATCTGTTTGTCTCACCGAGGCACAAATCCATGGCTCAGGCACTGGTGTGGTTCCAGGCTCTGAGCATTCCTTCTGAACTCCCTGCATTTGCAGTCATGCTCCTGCCAGCCTTGACAGAGGTCCTGCTGGTGGAAGCTGCAAGTCTGAAATGTGACTTTGGAAGAATTTTGTTTGGGAATCCCTCTCATTCAGAAGTCTGGGCATATTGCAAAGATGACATTTCCTTAATTCCAGTTCTATTACCCACACTCATATAAACCAGATGATTAATTATTTTTCTGAATGGCAACAATGTATTTTTGTCCACTTTTTTTTAATGTCTAAATAAAAGCCTGGAAGTGGAAATTGGACAAAACATCCCTTGGCATTGCAGTATCCCACTATAACAGAAAAATAATGTTTCTGGATTAATGCCATGAGAACAGCAAGAACCGATGTTTGAACAGCAGACAGCTTAGTACTATCTGCTTGTGGAAGCAAACTTAACTGCAGGTACAGCCTTGTCGCTGGTCCATCTTCTGATAGACAGGGGCAACCCTGCATGCCTGCAGTGTTTCAAAGAAACCGTGGGAGATAAGAGAGAGAAAAGGTAAAGAGAGAAGAGTTGAGAACAGAAAGGGAACAGAGAAAAAGAGAAAGAGAAAGGGACAGATAGGGAGGAGAAGATAAATAGATGCGGAGCAAAATGAAGCCTGATGTTTTCATTGTGGTTTCTAGTAAGACCAACAGCAGAGGAGCTCTCTTCTCAGAAACAACATAACAGGGCACTGTTGTGGTTCTCGTAATTCCCATTCTCTGTTGCGAAAATAATTCATCCTTGCCTTGCGAAGGAAGCATGTCATTCAGTTGGTTCCTGAAGTAATGTACTACTTTCCCAGCACAAACAAAAATTCCTGGTGGCTCCAGGTCTCCATGGATCTGGGTTGAGGCTTTTGTTTTGGTGGTTGGTTGTTTTTTCCTACATGTCCTTTTCCTCCTACACAAGGTTTGAAACACAGCATATTTTCTAGTTTTCCAGCTGTACTAGAAGTACAGGGCTTGACTTTGGAAGAAAAATTAAAGCAAGAACATACAGCAGGTCTCCAAGCAACAAAACAATGTGTGCAGTGGGAAATAGGTCCACAAGAGTATTTGGACTCATAACTCCTATTTCCATACTAAACTCTCATTGATATCTGCATTTGAACAAGTGCACTTTATGAACAGTCAAACATGCATCTTTAATAAC
>NW_010142574.1:0-3269 GCF_000699245.1 Pterocles gutturalis | reverse complement strand
GAATGTACAGATGTTAAAAAAGAGGAATTGTTGAAACAAAAAGGAGGTAGTGTGCTTTAAAAACCAGATAGACAATTGCTGAATTTGAACAACAGGGAGAGCTGAACTTCAAATACCCAAGTACTTTTCTTGGGTAGGGATTTTAAAGGTGGCATTTTAAAATGCATGACCACTAGCTTTCCTCAATTTTTAAGTGGCAAAACTTGAAGCCTCTAGGGGTCTCTCAACAGTCACCAGCTCATGATTTCAACCAAAAAGCTAATTTCAAAGGCAGATCTCTGCATCCCGTTTTATCCAGATTAGCCACGTTAGGAGTGGGAAGGTGGTCAAAAGTCCAGGTCAGCTGCAATCAACGCTCTCCTTCTATGTGTTTTGCAATGTTAGATTAGGAATAACAATTTTCAAACATAGTTTCACTCAAGTATCACTGGGAGCACTTTATTTATTTAGCAGACCACGAGGTCTCCCAGTCTGTGTCCATCTCCTGGCATTTTACATATGAGAAAAGTCTAAAAATAAAATAAAATAAAACAAGAAAAAACACAGGCAGAACAGCTGTTGTTCTACCCAGACAAAGCTTTGAATGAAAGCCATTATGATGGAGCAAACTCTGCAATTGAAAATCCATTTACATTTTCAAGTCTGATTCCAACTGTAAATCTTAGGTTATATATATGACAGATTAAAAGACTGGCCCCACCATACTTCTCCCTGTCAAGAGAAAAACCATCTGCACAGCATCACTCGTGGTTGCTTCAACTCTGTAGGTACAGATTTTTAAATGACATGGTGGTATAATTTTTCATTTCCCTTCCCTTCATTTTCACATACAGCAAAATCACGTGCACAGCATTTTCCCCAGCCCTGTGGTAGCTGGCACTCTGGCTAAGGAGCCTGATGGGTGTTTGATTTGCTCTTTTCCCTCAATTTGAGGGGCTGCTGCACTGTTTCCTTTGTAATCACACTAGCCAGGGTAAAAAAGCTGTACGAATATATGGCTGTGAAAGCAGGCAAAAAAGCCAGGAACATTGCTCTCTTTCCAAGCTGAGAGAGACAGTGACAAAGAGCGAACACCATGTAACAGGCTGCACAAACACATCTGGAGCTGACTCTCACATCACTCTGACCACACTCACGCCATGGGTAAGGCATGAGGGATGAAGTCCTTCCATGTGAAGAGACAAGAACAAGCTTCCCAGAGCCCAAGCAAGCCTTGCTTTGACAGTTTAACCACTGGCTGAGAAGTGCATGGCTCTTGCACCATTGCTGTTTGGGGAGAGCTCCCCTACCATGCCTGGTGCTGCAGCCAGAGGTGTTTCTGTGCCCAGGGACCCCAGAGAGTGCTGGGTCAGATACTTCCCAGTGTACCTGTGGCAGCTTGTAAGGTTCAGCCCTAATCTTTGAACATATTGAAAGGAAGATGATGAAACTAGGTGAAGTATCTGAAGTTCTGCTGGAAAAAAAAAAAAAAAAAAAAAAAGGCAAAAAAAACCAAAACAAAACCCCACAAAAACAAAAAACAAATTAGAACAGGTTAATTCTTTGATCATTAGCCAAAATATGTGACAAGTAGAACTTAAGGAAAATATTTTTCTTATTTATTGTCAGCATGATCAGGGATGTACAGGTACTGCAAAGGAGCACACACCACATGCTTCTCCTTCACATGAGATATCACATCCGAGGGGTCACAACAGTGTAATGCTGGTGGGCAGGCAGAATCAGATCCATTACTTCTGTTTGAAAGAGATCACTCCCTGAAAAAAACAAATCCAGAGAGCAAGAGATTTATTCAGGCACTTACTCATAGGTTCTTAGTGCTCAGGGCCATCTTCTCCCACCACCAAGAGTATGGTCTCAGGCTGTGTCATGTATGCCACCCTCGTGCGAACATCTCAGCTACCCCACAGCATCCAGTACCTGTGATTAGGTGACATCAGAGAGTGCCCAGCAAACACACTGCTGAATGCCGCACAGCACCATAGACAGCCTTGGCCTGGTTTAGTTTGGTTCATATAATAATGAGAGCATAATGGCATAAACAAATTAAATTCTAGAGCATGAAAAGTGTGCACTTGAAAAACTATTAATTAAAACATCAGCTAAAGGATTTTCAAGTTGGCTTTTAACCCTGCAATTAATATAGCAGGCCAAATTATGTCATTTACATGCCAACCAGAGAGGCAAGAAAAAACTTAAATAGAGAAGAGAGTTGCAGGGACTGTAACACTTAACTTCAGCTCTTCAATTTGCTGGAGAAGCGGTTGCTTTTATTGGTGCTCATACTGTGGTTGTGAGTGACTCTGAGTGTCACCATGCAGCAGTACAGGAAAAATGACAGTGGTAAAATGTGCTCCAGGACTCTTAAAAGATGCTATGGAGTGAGCAAGAAAAGATTCTTTCTTCCTTTTGGGAAGAAGAAGATGGGAGAGATTCAAAATTATATTAATTTCATTGGCAAACTGAGAGATCGGGTTACCCTTGTAACTAGAGGGGTATCCATGGAAGGAAAGGTACCCAGCCTTGCACCCCACAGAATGACTCCTAGGCCATAATTTCTTGATGAACCAACTTAACAGCAAGGACTGTTCTTCCTGAACAGGCAGGTCACATTCAAAAAGCTAAAGGCACTGTGATATTGTTGTGGTTTAGAAAGGCCATTGGACAGTCCTTTGCTAAACACCTGGTGGGCTGAGGCAGGGACAGGGAGGGTTTCACTCACCACTCAGGGTCACAGGCAAGAAACCAACATGACTTGGGAAGAACAAAAAAAAAAACAACTGAATTTATTAACTATTTACAACAAGAAGCAAGATACTGAGCGAGAGAAACCACATCTTAAAAAGGCACTTCTCCCCCACCCCTCCCTTCTTCCCAAGCCCAAAGGCTTTGTTCTGTACCTTCTCCCCCCTTCCCAGCGGTGCAGGGGGGCAGGGAATGGGGGGTGCAGTCAGTCCCCACTCCTTCCTCCTCAGGGGAGGGCTCCTCACAGTCTTTCCCGGCTCCAGCGTGTTTCCCTCTCATGGGAGAGTCCTTCTCAAGAACTGCTCCAGTGTGAGTCCTCTTCCACACAGGGCCACAGTCCCCCGACAACTGCCCGGTTCCAGTGTGGGCTTCTCCATCATTCCTACGTGGGATTCTCCATGGCTGCATCTTCTCACGGGCTGCACCAAGGGACAAACCGTGCGTCACCATGAATCTTCACCATGCTGCAGGGGAAATTCCAGCGGCGCTTCTCTTCTTCTTGCTCTCTCCTTCTCTGACCAGAG
>NW_010142573.1:358-590 GCF_000699245.1 Pterocles gutturalis | reverse complement strand
CTCCCTGGGGATAAAGTGCTTTCACCATGCCTCAGCTGCTTGGGAAGCAACTGCTCTGCCTCCGCCCCGAGTTCCCCGTGTTGCCCAAGTCTCAGATGGAGGAGTGGTTATGTTTACACATACAGTACAAAAATTAAAAGGCACAAAAATACACAGAATGCAGCAGATAGTGAACAGCTGATAGAGTCCCTGGTGCTGGGAAAACAAGGATGTTGGAGGGATGGTGTGGAAG
>NW_010142573.1:0-287 GCF_000699245.1 Pterocles gutturalis | reverse complement strand
GTCTGTCAGTACGGCTCCTGCAGCCCCAGCTCTTGTCCCAAGGAACCGCAAACAGGGATGCAGGGAGCCGCTGACCAGAGGGAAGTGGTGAACTGAGCTTGCCGCAAGTGCCACGTCTCCATCCCTGGTTGGCAACAACAAATAAATTAGGGGAGCCACAGTGCAGACCAGAGGGGTTTTGAGCTGCTCAGAAAGGTGTCTCGTGGCTTTTTGTTAGGTGAGGGAGCCCTTCAGGCGCGGGCCAGGCCCACCCCACCGCGAGGCTGGTCGAGAATGACCCGGGGGGG
>NW_010142572.1:0-7548 GCF_000699245.1 Pterocles gutturalis | reverse complement strand
ATTCTATGATTCTATGATTCTATGATTCTATGATTTTTCCTGTAAATATCCTATATGTTTATTTTTCATCCAATGTTTGTGCCAATAGGAAAAGAAAACCCATTTTAAAAAACAGATATTTTCAAAAGTTTTTTATTAGATCTATCTTCTTTAAACTAGTGCTGGTGTATGAAATATCATATTGTTCATAGGGGGTTTGAAGTGGCTTTCACATCTTAGACTTATGTTTTTCTTTATTTTCTGTTACCTTGAACCCAGTTCTTAAGTTTCTTACACTCAGCACCAAAACATGCTTACTTTCCACTGAGTAGCCACAATACTGGTTGTTGGAATAAACTTCAGTATATAGAACATTAGCAAAGCCAAATCAGATGGGTTTTAACAAAAGCTTATCATTTTAAGTTACAACTTGTCCCTAGGTCAGCAATCAGTATGTTGTCATAATGACCTCCAACCTGCAGCCACATGCTGACCTTGCACAAAATTTAAATTTGGTTACATCATAAAGCTATGATCTAACAATATACTGAATAAGTTAGACCTTAATCTAAACTTTTCCCCTCATGCTATTTGTACAGTGCTTGGGATGCATTTTTGTTTAGCACTGTTCTCTTTAAAAGAATACGTTGCTTCTAGCTCACCTTAAATCTACCTAAGACAAGTAATTTTGCAAGTATCCTCTTGCAAAATTAATGAACTTGTTTTGCAATTTATTTCTCCTAAAACAATATTAAGAAAATGACTTCATATTTGAAGAAATATGGATTTGCTGAGAACATCTTCTGCAGAGAAATATTGCTGGCAGTTGCCCAAAACAAACTTGATGAAAACATTTTGGTTATTAAAAAATAACCAAATAATAACCAATAATTCCAATTGAAAGCTTCAAATCACTACATGTTATAAGAGCAGATTCCTCTAATGGGTGCCTCTGGGTACTTTTCAACTAAGCAGCAGCAACAACATAATGGCTACAGTGCAATAAATAACACTGACATTTTGCTTAGATAAAGATTTATGTTGGTTTGGATAATTCATTTCTTTTCCACCTTCACAACAAAATCCTATCTGTGACTACTAGAAAACCTGCTGTAAAACAAAGGTCAATAGATTTTACTTGAGAAAGAAAGAGTACTTTGTAAGATGGCTGCATCTCTGAAAAGACTAATGACCGATCCCAACAATCAGTTAGTCTTACTGAGTCCCTTGAAGAAAATGATTTGTAGAAGAGAAGACAGAGGGCTGAGACACTTGGATCTACCCATTCATTATTTCATTGATTTGTTTGTCTTAATATTCTCCTGACTATACCATAAGGAAGAAATATAAAAGGAAGGAAGTTAACAAAAAACAGAGCTGTTACACTGTGGGGGATAATGCCCATCAGTCAGCATTGTAGGTCCCCTATTAAGAAGAATAACACCATGTTAGCCGCAATAATTTAGTTTTAGCTGGTGGCTGTTTGATAACCTCAGGACTGTTTTCAGTGATATCCCCACAGGACAAGTGTCACAGCAGAGAAACTAGTGCCAGAGCCAGCTATTACCAGAGGTTAATAAATCAAGAGTTGAAGCCAAAGCCTGTGAGAAAATGAAAGGTGAAATATCAAGGAAAGCAAAGAGTGCTTTAAGAAAGAACATTTTATCTCAGTAACTGATAAATAACTCTTAACAGTGAAGAAAATGCCCGAAAGGTCAGCCACCATCTGATGAACTTGTAGAATTTTTTTCGTTGCTGATTACAGCAGATAATTCCAGAGGTACTTTTCCTTGAAAGCACAAAATACGATATAATAGATCTGTGAATTGATTTGGCATAGCTGCACTCAGGCAGGTAATTTAGATGCCAAGATGTTACTTGTTGCCAGCCCTT
Organism: Pterocles gutturalis; assembly: GCF_000699245.1. NCBI lineage: Eukaryota > Metazoa > Chordata > Aves > Pterocliformes > Pteroclidae > Pterocles > Pterocles gutturalis. Next base: position 5,676 of record NW_010142572.1, on the reverse strand, counting down.
GAAAACCAATGGTATTGTAAATCAACGTCGGGTCTTGCCTCTACTCTCTGTCTCTTCCTCTTAGTGCTTCATTGAACAAGGTGGAAAAATGAAGATTTGCTGCAAAGCTGACAGGAACTAAAGAATATACAGCCATATGAATGTCCACTGCATTCCAATGCAAGCCTTCATATACTGTTTTGAAGACAGAACAACAAGAACGTGAGGAGCAATGAGAGCTCAACTTCCAGCTAAACTCCAGGAGGACTGCTGTAATGACCCCCACAGGCAATCTTTGCCATGGAAACAGCTGATCAACTGCCCAAAAACAAAGGTCAGGAGCTAAACCAATTACCCCACAGTCCTTATCCAGATGAATGTCTTACAAAATTCAGAGTTTGGTTGACAAATAGGTGGTAAATGATTGATAAAACAATTTTAGAAGAAGAATAGCACCACAGAGGTGAAAGAAGCTGGGTTTTTTTTTTCATTACCACTCTTCTAATAGAGCTGGTCTAGAAAATTTTCCTGGTACTTCTACAGAAAAAAAAAAAAAATAACACAAGGTTTGCAGGATTGTCAGATAATTACAAATCAGAAGAGTTACAAATAACACCTGTATTAGGCTAGTACGTGGTTCACCGAGGCTGAATAAGCAAAAGGTAAATGAGTTAAAGGCAATTTGTATATATGCTACAAAAGCGGAAAGAAACAAAGTCAGACTTCCAGTAGGTATAAAATAAATTTTAAAAAAAGAATTAAAAAGAGCAGATCACAATTCTACATTGTAGAAGACACTGAATACAAGAGATGGGAACTAACAGTATTACTAAAAGATACCTAAAGCTGCATGTCATTCTTGGAGCAAACAAAAACATTTTAATTTTAGAAGAAGAGGAAACAAATCTAAAGAAAATGGACTGCATACCTATGGGAATGTTAGCTTCTGCTTCTTGGCTTTGGTTCTATCTAAAATATAAGTATTTCTGCTACCTTTACAAAACAAATGGCGGAAGGATGACCTGATTTACATTTATTACTTGTTTCTTTTCAAAATGCAAAGTTCTGGCTGTATTGCACCCAAACAGCTTCTCAGTGACTAACAGAGACACATGAGTTGATTCGCCCTCACTCACAGGAATATTTTCTCGTTTGCTGGAGTTTGACATTCTAATGTTCAAGCAAGCTCACAATCCCCAAAACATAAAGTTTCAAAGACAAACGATCTCATGAAATGAAGCTTTCACTAATCTTTTTCAGAGAAGGCTAGTACTTGACACTGCCAATAAATCTATCGAGGTGGTAAGCTGTCCCTTGCCAACATCTGAAGGCAAGATCCAAAGCTTATTGAAGTCAATGAACAGCTTTTTACTAGTTTCAACAAGACCTGCATCAGGTTCTGGAAGGCTACGGTTGATGTGTGGAGATGACATACAGTGCTTCAACAAATGTTATTTACAGGTCATGTCAAAAACAGATTTAAATTCAGCGATTCATCTTGGATTACTGTGGAAAAATGTACCTTGAAACAAAATCTGAAACCCAGATCCTTAATGGGAAGAGGAGTGTAATACTGATGACACTTTCTGTGCAGACTAACCATTTTGTTGGCTGAGTTTCACTTACGCTTGTATTGCCTAGTGCTCTGCATTTTGTTGCAGCTATAAAATCCTAATTCATATTTTGTTATATAAAAAAGTTGCTTTCTCTCTTTTACTGTCATCAAAATATCATGCCAATAGGCAGTTCAGTGCCTCTGGAAGAGAAGAAATAAAGTTCATATTAGATCAAACAATAGATTTTATTTTTAATATCACTTCCACGTGGTCTTCAGGGAACACGATAAAACACATTTATCAGTACATCAGTGAAAGGGGAATTCTCTACCAGCTGAAGACCTGATTTCTGCCAGCATGGTGAGTCTCAATGTGTCAAAAATAACTACAAACTCTCTTATGAGATTTTGTAAAGCTGGTGCAAATGACACGTCAATTCTAATGTCTCACTATTAGGTATATGCCCAGCTGTCTATAACTTACAAATTAAGAAGAAGAATTTCTGAGTAAACCAGGTGGTATTATACCAATGCAAGAAAATGTGATCAAATTATTTTGGGAAGAAAATACCTGAAGACTGAAGCAATATGTGCATGATGTCATTTCCCTTTATTATGAGGACTAGGTACGTTTTCTAGACCATTCATGATTTCTTCTTTTCAAAACCAGGATCATCATCTTTTAGCTCCCAAATGAATAAAGTTTAATGGAAAGGTGTCATGTGCAGCAACGGTATTTGATTTTTACTTTTAAGCCACTATTTAATTCACAACTTTGTTATTGCTCTTGTCTATTTCATAGAATCATAGAATCACAGAATGGCCTGGGTTAAAAAGACCTTAAAGATCATCTAGTTTCAACCCCCCTGCTTTGGGCAGGGTTGCCAACCGCTAGAGCAGGCTGCCCAAATGTCCAAACTTGCATTTGTTCAAAGCAATCCGTTTCATTAATAACAGAAAAAATCTGTGTCCATAGTATACTTAATTTTTACGCAGCAAAGTTGTCATGGTTGATGTTTCTCTGATGCCCTTCATGCAGCTGTTTCAGTTTACATGTTTTAAGTCACTGAAGCCCAAATGTGCGGTGTATGCTGAAAGATTTAAAAGTATATAATCAATTTAAAACTCTCAAGAAGACATGCAGATTTTTTTGCTTCTCACTGGCCAGAATAACATTGCCATAAAATACTTGTGGGCAGTGTCCAGGTTTTTTTCACCCCACGTGCTACTTGAGAATAGCCACTTTTCATGCATATCTTACTTTTAGAATTTTTGTGTGCTCTCTGAAGCAAACAATAAATACTATCACCATAAATATCTAGAAAATGTAAGCCTTCAGATACTAATGTAATTGGATGAGAGATAGGCAAAGACTGTTACAAAGTAGAAAAGGATCAACAACGATAAACAAAGTTTGATTGTGGTTGCCCTATCCTTGCCAAACAATGAAGGATGCTTGCATAGCAAACTATTATCCACAAGGATGAGTCACCTTCAAATGACCGAGAAAGTGGCACTATTTTAACCTGGCATTGTGACAGAACAGAGGTCAATTTGCATTGTGCAAGATATTGCACAAAGACAGCAAGAGGGGTGGCCCCACCCAGGAAAAAATCAGTTCAAATAATCAAGAGATGGAAGGAGAATCAGAGCCTTAGAGTACAAAGAGTCTCAGCAGATGAAGTGGCTGAATGAAGGTCACAAAGCAGGTAAGAACACACTCAGGTCTCCTTCCCATCTAGAGAGTTAATATCTTTTTGTTGAGCGCATGACTTCATTTGACTTCACATAACAGTGCCATATTGTACTCCTTTTACACTGACTTCTGCATAACAGACAGCAAAAGGGGAAGGAAGACATCAGAGAAGTACACCTTTAGGTACAATGCATTGCAGCTGCTATAAGAGCTGTGAAAAAGCAAGCAAACAAAATACAGTGCAGTAGCTCTGATATTCCAGGGAAAAAAAATCTTGGTCCTTTTGTTAGTGGAATCTCTTTAAAGAAAACAGTATCTTTAAGTACAGGACTGGCCCAACCTTGCTCGTCTTCCAGACAATATTCTTAGTTGTGAACATCCATTTTGCTCAGCACTACCTTGATCCTTACATGGCAATTAAACACTGGCTATTATTGAGACACGTATCTAATGGTCTGTGACAGGGTTAATTTATTACTTTGATGGTTAGGCTTAGATAAGAAAGCACACACTTTTTTTTTTAACATGGGTATGCTTACTTTTTTTCCTGTACTCATTCTGAGTAGTTTTCTGAAGACCTAAAAATGAAATGGACAAGTAATATTAATAAGAACTAAGCTCTGTGTCCTCAGTGCATTTTTAGATAATAACCTGCTCTACCAGCCTCTTAATGTGTATCAGCCTTTGTAGAGCACTGCTATATCTGAATACCCTACTCACGCAAAATACTATGTATGTAAAAAGCAAGATAGTAAAAGCACCTGTTATTGCACATTTTTCATGCAGCCTGGGGACATATCTAATTGCTTTACTGTTTTCACCTGTGGACTCAAAAGACATGAACTATTGCCCAGGAGATGCTAATGATTATAGATGTCATGCATTATAAAAGCCTGAAGGATGGAGTTAGTAAAATATTTTTTTTCCATTTGTCAAATCTGCACTGAAGCTCCAAATGAGCTGAGGGTAGTTGGTAAAGAGCTAAAGGCATCTGATGGAATCTCAGGTGGATGTCCAGATCACTAGGATTTGAATAAAAGCAGCAAAGCCTCCTTTTATCTGGAACAAAGAGAGAGATACCATCACTGAAGTATATGAGGAAAAAGTAAGGGTTGTGTTAAGCTGTGTAGCGCTACATACAGCCCTGGAATAACTAAATACAAAAAGAGCAGAACTTCTCAATTATTTAATACAAAGGAAAAGGGTAAACAGCAACTTCGTTTCAGCACAAATGGCAGGAAGAACTTTACTTTCTTTGTTGTTCCTTTATATTTTCTTTTCTCAGCTTCAGAAACACTAATTAAATCGAGATGCAGATCTTCAGGCTTTAAGCTCTAACTCACTAGTTGCAACAAAAAATCTCAGATCAATGGATAATAATAAAAAAAAAAAAATACAGATAGGTGCATGTTACTGTTACAAATCTTGACCTACCAGTGGCAAGAAGGGGAATAATTAAGCAAACCTAAAGAAAGACATCTACACAAGAACTATTTTTTGTTTATCTTCTATATTTTGTCCTACTAAAAAAGTAGCCTTGTAGGAAAGGATAAATATGAATACTTTAACTTATATTGTTATAAAATCTTAAACTTCACATTGCACTAATCACTAATTTTATATTTACTAAAATGTAAAAATAATGTTCCTTTGTTTTGTTTCCTAAAAAAAACAAGTTAAAAAAAATTTTAAAAGTACTCTATTAATTTCAGGAAGTTACAGCAGAGATTAATTTTACCCAATATAACTAAATTCTATGCAAGCTATTTTTTTCCTTCTCTCTGAATGAGAGATTCATAGAGATTCAAATACGCTTTCATTGTGCAGCAGCTGTATCAGCTCTTGGTCTATGCTTTCACATCTTTTGGTCTACTGTTTCCACATTTGAGGCTTGTAAGTAAAAGCATAAATGAAGAATTAAACAGAGTGCAACGTTCTTAAATTAGTCTCACAAAGACAGGAGCTGCTTTATTTTTATTGTTCTTGTCATCTCTTTTGGGGGACATACACCTCTGAAAATTGCTTCCACAGCTTTTCAGCAGAGGGACTGTGTCATTGTTAAGTGGTTTAATGATCCCTTCAGTGATCCAAACAGTCATCAGTTGCAAGAAAATAACAGTGAGATTAACAATGAAATAAATAGCACACTAGGAAACAAGGAAAAAAGAAAAAGAAAAAGAAAAAGAGAAAGAGGAGAAAGAGAAAGAGAAAGAGAAAGAGAAAGAGAAAGAGAAAGAGAAAGGAAAAAACAAAGCTACTAGGAAATATCCAGTCCTTCCCTTTCACAATCCTGAAGATTTTGAAGCATGTAAAAACACACAGACTCTAAGCTTAACTCCTTGTGTTAAGGGACATAGTACTACCAGTGAAGAAAGAGAGATAAACAGCAGTGAGTGCACTTTAATTTACTGATGAGGGTTTCAGAATCACAGAATCACAGAATGTT
>NW_010142571.1:9077-28737 GCF_000699245.1 Pterocles gutturalis | reverse complement strand
TCTTTTCCTATCCCACCCTGTGTCCTTCAAGATGATCTCTGGAGGTCCTTTCCAGCTTAAATTATCCTACAGGAATGTGAAAAACCCATGACAGGTTTCTTCCAGACTTGCCACCTGCTATTGCGTCCTCTTGGTTGCCTGGGTCTGGGTCTTCTTGTGAGGGACTGTTGTTTCCAATTCAAGATGGGGTAATGGGGACTGCAGAGTGCCCAGATATCACTCAAAATATATTGGGAAGCAATCACAAATCCAGTAATATGGACATACACGGAATGCAAAGTCTGAGAAGACAGAGGCTTATGAGACCAAGGCAACTGCCTGCTTGGTGTTAGAACCGGGCATGAGTGTCACACTGAAGTTTCCAGAGACATTCCTTTCTCTCTGAGATGATATTCCTTGGGTAATGCACCAGGGATAAAAATAAGCACAGTGGGGATGTGATGGCCTCTGGCTGCCCAGGACAGATCGATGGGGCAGCTTGCTTGAAGTCACCCAGCCTTGTACTCTGGAGAGAGGACGTGATGTTTCTCCATCCCACTGAAAATTTCCGGTAGTGTCAAGGCCTGATAGAGTCACAAAGTATGGAGTCTCTGAACACCTACACTGCTATCTAACCCACCCCCCCAAACAGAGTTTGTCCCTGGCCAATGAATTTTGAGGAAGTGCTCAACATAAAGTAGACCTTTCTGCCACTGAGCCCCCTGTGGGTTTTTGTCAGTGTGGAATGAATTTTGGGTCAATTCCTACTTTTAGGCTGAATGCAAGGAAGATCTCAGACGCACATGTCATAGAATCATAGAATCCCAGAATGGTTTGGGTTGGAAGGGACCTTAAAGCCCATCCAGTGCCACCCCCTGCCATGGGCAGGGACACCTCCCACTCGACCAGGTTGCTCAGAGCCTCATCCAGCCTGGCCTTGAGGATTTATGAAGTTGTCTTTGCCCCAAACCCATGACAAGATAAGGGAAGATGTTAATGGGGGGTGAAGGAACAAGGCAGGACTGAGCTAAATCCAAGAGAAGGTGAAACCTCCAACAGTTGCTGTAATTAGCTGAGGGACTGAGGGAAAGATATATTTTCAGCGTGGCTTTTGCAGCATTCCAGCTGTTTAACTTTTTATTTCTTTGAAGAAACTTAAGACCTCATTCTCCCAAAAATCCCAGTTACTTTTGTCTAGGGAGATGATTCAGAATGCAACAAAGATGTGTTTTCCTCACTTTGCAGATTAGGGCTCGGTGGCATCACGCCGACAGGAGCTGACCAGAAAAATGTGCACAACAATAAACAAAAATAATTGTGTTGGATTGGATGGATCCCTCTGGATTAGACTCGTGTCTTCTTTTTGCTCCAGCTTTTTCTTGCCAGTCCCCCCCAAGAACTCTCACTCCCCTTCAAACGGCGTTGCTGGTTCTTGTGAGTTTATTGCAGGTTTCCCAAGAGCTGGCATTTTCCTCCCAGGTCTCCACTCCTAAAGTCCTGTGGTTACCAGAGAAGCCAGCTTTCTTTCAAAACCAAAATTAAATTTCCAGTCCTCATGGCTGCGGAGTAAAACTAAACATGGCTTGAGTCTAACTTAAAGTCAAATATAATATGATCTTTTTCTTCCCAAAAGCAAAATAAGAGATCATGTTTTATAGACCTGACTCTGTATTGTTGATCTAAAGCAGTTATCAAGAGCACAGGCAAGCTGGCTAATTTTTAAGCAGCATTTGAGGAGCCTGTGACTTAATTTACACACCAGGGTCACCTACATCGATCCTCAAAATTCTCTGTATTCTCTGGTCCGGTGTCCCCTTTCCCAGATTTCCCTTCTGCACTTCCAGGGCATGATTCACAGCAGTCACTACTGTTTCTCTGGAAGTAATCAGAAACAGCAGCACCTTCCATTTAGGAAACTAAGGTTTTACAATGGAGATACCGATCAGGGAAGTACAGACAGCCTCAGGATCCGGCTATGGCACTACGTAATGTTGGAAGAAAAAAAGACATTTAATAATAAAATACCAGCTGCTGTTTTATTGCTACAAAAAAAATAATGTGCTGCTTATTTCTCCAAACACTCCCCTGTGTGGACAAGGCAGCTGTACAACTACCTTTGCCTGGTTCATTCAGAAGAGGAAAGAGGAGGTCTGGGATTTTGTTAGGGAGTGGAACAAAGCGGAGCCCGTGGCAAAAACCATGGGCATGGAGAAATGCGTGGGAGACTTGTACCTACCCCCTCCGATTGCTTAGCCTCCAGGTATATCTGCTGCATTGCAATCTCCCTTTGCTGTCTGGGGCAGGGAGGCACCTCTTCCACGTTGCAAAATGGGAGAAAGATCTTCAGGGTGTACTCAGGAGTTGATACACAACAAAAGGAGGAGGGAACCTTTCCAGCATGACTTCACTTTACATGATTACCTTCACCAGTAAGGACCTTGCTTCATGCCACAGACCTTTTCCAGTTTAAATCTTCTCCCTCTTTTCTTGCACCAGATCCTGGCTGGTAGCCGAAGTACCTCCCTACCAACGGGAGTCGTGATGTGCCAGTGTAAACCAACATCATCCCTTGGAGCTCAGTGGCACGGTGCTGATTTACTTACGTGCAGGGTCTGGCCATGCCGTTGCGTGTGATTTAAACAAGATGTTCCTCAGGCTTAGACATAAGTGAATAAATGATGGTTGACATTTTGGAGAAGCTCATATTCACTAAAAACATTTCTTCTTCCAGCAGGCTCACCCTGCTCGTTTATTCACATAGTTACTCCGCATGCTTTCTCCTGCTCATTTGGTCTCATCTTGGTACTATAATGCTTCCAGGACTCTCATGTTCAGAGATTTTATTTCCCATGTGAGCTAAACCTTTCTTGGTCCCATCTCAGGTTCCTTCGGCACTTTCTCTGCAAGTTATGGTGTTCCAACTGATCTCTCCCTGTATCTGCAGTTATCTACTGTTAGGTAGGAACCCAGCCATGAGGAAGAGTTGGGTTTGCATCTGGTCAGTGATATTTCTCCCATTCAGACCAATTCTTTTCCTTGCTCCATCCTTTCTGTTTGGAAGACCAGTATCTCCAGTGTCAGGTTTTCTTTCCTGTTCTATGACCTCAGTGCTTCCTGGAAATCATTGGTATTCACTGCTGACCTCTCAGATCTAGACCCATGGTGTGGGAGAGAGGCCAGGGGATTGGCTTGGGTTTGTCCTGTCTGGAGTTGTCACGGGTAGAAAACAATTCCTACAGCTGGGTGGGAATGGTCTCCCAGCTACAGCCCAACTCCTGGGCTCTTGCACAGTGAGGGATCTCATGTGCCAGTTTCAGCTCATGACCTCAAAAGGGGCTGATCAGACCGTTGGGGATATCATTCCTCTAGAAACTGGCTTTGTATCCAAAATGATGCCATGGTTCCACCAAACAGGTCAATCATAGCATGAGGGCTGGTTTAGTCAACTTCTGGCGAGCTAAGGTGTCCTCCAGGATTGTTTATTCCTTCAGGGGAGAGGAAGGACTCCAGCAACACTGGGGGAGATGGAAGGAGATAAGAGGCTTTGAAAAATCAAGCTTGAAATTCAAGGTTGGAAGGGACCCTCCGTTTAATTCCTTCTCAAACTGGTAGGAACTGGGCATCAAGTAGGAATGAGCAGCCTTTAAAAATCTGAGTTACAGGTTCCTGCTTTACAATGGTGATTTCGGGACGTTGCTATCTCCCAAGCAGGCCATAAAGCACATTCAGCAAGTATTACACGAGCTATTTTGACACGGGAACTGATAGATATACTCCAGATCGACTCACTGAGTAGCCCAGTTGGCTCACATCCTACTGCATAGGTGGCCATGATTTACCTCTTCCCTCACCACACACACGCACAAAACAGCTTGAGACGTGGTTTGCAATAAATACACCTGCTGCTTCAGATAAATCATTCACCATCGTTTCATCCAGTGTTCCTCCTACAGAAAATTCATACAGTCCTGCATATAAAAACCAGCTGTTAGCACTTTGGCAGATATCAATCCTTCTCTTCTCCAAAGAGGTATTGCTTCCAGACAGACATAGTTTGGATTTAATTTCTTTTTCTTGCTCAAAGTTTGGCTGCTTAGAGGCCCTGTTTTCCATGGGCAGATGAAGGTACTTCAGCAGAGCTAATATTACTTGTTAATCTTCGTGGTATTCAGCGGAGCATGGAGAAGTGGAAAATTCTTTGCAAAGATTTTGTTCTTCGAGAGAGAACTGAAGAGATTTGGAACTGCCAATTGCTCAGCCAGCAGCAAACTGAGACTTCTGCTTCTCCTGGGGAAAAAATATGCATGTTTTCACCTCAGTCTAGATCTAGCTTGTTTATCTGTCTGACGTAGTACCACCACCTCCCTTTCCAGGTTCAGCTAGTTTACATCTAAGGGCATTTAGCTCTGATCTGCCCCTGGCTGGGTTGACCTGTTGGCTCAAAGTGCAGAAAGTTGAAGGAGAGAAACCATCTTAACAGTGAGACTGCTGGCAGCATGGGTGGGAGTAGAATATCTACTAATATCTAGGGATATGCTTGCGTGGTCACTGGGAGAGGGTTAGATTTGCGGTTTAGCCCAACTCCAGGCAGAATGCACCCAACCCGTCTTTGTTCTGCCAGCTCTTTGCACCAGAAGTCCACTGCAGGAAAACTTCCCACTGTGCTGATCGTCTCCTTTTCCACTTCAAGGCCAAAATGCTTCTGCCTAATTAGACATCCTGCATATGATCAACATAGGAGATGCCAACATCCCATGTTCCCCTTGCTTCACCTGCGTCCATAAGTGGCCCAACGCAGTGAACCTGCTATGCAAGCTACCCCAGAAACCTGGTGCATAAAGTCACATTTTCTCTAGTTGGTGGCACCTGAAATGAAAGCAGCTGGGTGCTGAGGAGCCAGCAACGCAGGACGTGGGCAGTTGGCATCAACTGGTTTAATCCACATTTTTTTTGCAGAACATGGAGGGCCCCGGTGTCACGTAGGACTGTGTGAAGTGAGTCGCCACTAATTTGAGCATAAAAAAAATTGGGTGCTTAGTTGTGGACTCTCCGAAGCCATTTGGTTTTGGAATGACTAAACGAGAGGGCAAAGGCTACAGGAGGAATGAGTTCCAAAACGTGCTTGAAAGTACTGAGCAGCCTAGCCAGTGGGGATGGCATTCTGTAAAGGTCTCCACCAGTTAGGTTTCACTGTGATTATATTTTGTACTCATGAGAAGCAGCATTTGCTCATGCTCGGTTACAGCTCCAGGGAACCACCCTACATTGTTCATGCCGTGCTGGGTGAAGGCATCGCATAGCTGGGAATGGAACGAGGCACTGAGCGTATCGGGTGGCATGAGAGCATCCTTCAAAATAGCCCCTGCAACCACATTAGGAGAACAATAGAGGAGGGCACTGTGCTTTGGGACTAGGGAGAGAGAAAATGGTGATTTCTCCACTTTACCTTCTGCAACTGCTTTTTTTTTTTTTTTTTTTTTTCCCCTGCAATTTTCTATTGCATTCCCCAGCTGACGTTTAGGGCCATAGCCAGAGAGATGCCATACACCCTTTTACTCCAGTGAAAGTTAATGCAAACAATTCTTATCCACATGGTTGGTCATTTACCAGCTTTTACTGGGTTTGAAGTCATCCACCTTGTGCTCGGGAAGACCTGAGGCCAGGACACCTGGAGGTGGATGGTCTGGAGCGTGCTCTGTCCTGTTCCTGTCCATTCAGGTGAAAGAAAGCCTGTCTGAGGGCAAAGATTTGGGCTAAACCTGGCCCAGAGTTCAGGTTCGAATCTGTGAGCAAAGCTTGCTTGTGTGTAAACGATGGGAATGGGATGGGAGTCAGACCTACTCCTACTCCTTGAAATCAAGCCAGTCTTTCAATGTTCATCCATTTAAAAGAGCAGAAAGTGTTTACTCCCTATTCCCACCTGTAGTCATTGTCTGGCTTTCCTGAAAATATTGCGGGGATGTGGCTGCTGCTGGAATGGTGATACACAGCTCAGAGTGTTTGCCACGCGCTAAATGTTGGGGCAAGGAGAGCTTTTGCCCAATTCTTCCTCCCGTGTAAAGGACATTCTTGCATCAGAAGAAATGCCATGACTAAACTCTGGGAGGAAAGGCCTTAAAGGTCAGCTTCAGTAAATCAGCTTGCTTCTTCAGAAGCTGTTGGAGCTAAACCACGCACAAGGAGAAGGTTGTCAGCAGTTGAGTTTGTGTGTCTCCAGAAGCTGCTGCCCAGCAAGAAGCATGGATGGGAGCTCACCAGGTTTGTTCCCGGTGCTCCTGAAAGCCACAAGCTTAAGTGGGTATTTCAGCCACCCTGTGTAAGGTCTTCCCAAAGGGTTTGCAGAGACACAGCTCACTCCCATCTTTCTCCATCCTTAGCACACTGGAGGAGCTCATGGAGCTCCTTCCTCATGAACCCAGAGGAATATCTAACCCACATCCCTCTAAAAGTGTCCCTGAAAGATTTTTTGAGGCTCTGAGACCTCTAAACAAGAAAGGACACAGAACAAATGTTTCATGAGAATCAATAAAGGTTTCTTTTTATTTTAATTCCCTTTTACATACACCTGTGGTTTGTCGTTTTCCGCCCGTTACTTTGGTCCATACAGAAAGCAGAAGTGGAGGAATGTAAACCAAATGCCTGCCTGACGACACACACAAGGCAACATATAGAAAGAAATCACAGTTTCATCCTTTCATTTTTCAGTTTTTGTCCCTCTTCTGAAGTGAAATAAGGTCTTAAAAAACCACTTCAGTGAAAGCGCTCGTGTTGGAGGGAGAAGAACACACCCCAGCTCCTTTGCCTCCTGCTCAGGCTAGAAAAAAGGAGCCAATACCTTGAAAACACACTCCCTGGACAAAGCCTGGCAGATGTTTGGGAATGGTTCGGTCTTTTTTCTGATGCCTTGACCCCCTCACTTCTGGTGACCACCATGGCTGGGTCACCTTGAAGTTGCTGAAACGAAGCAACCAGTTTTAGCAGCAAGTCTGTTTTTTCGTGCATGCCCCAGCTCATGTAGGTGTCAAGAGATGGACATCCACATCATGCAGATGTCAAGAGATGGAACACGGGGATGGGCCGAGGGGATGGGTTTGGGTGATGGAGCTTGGCTGTTCCTGTTCTTCCTCTTCTGCCACCAACTGACTTTCCTCTCCCACCAGCTCTGCCTCGTACAACCTGTCCTTTAAAACATTTCGCCTCTAACAACAAATGGATTCTTGTTCATCCTTATCTGTAGCCCTCAAGGAAAAACGATTAATTTAGACAAAGAAAAGAAAAAAAGGTAAAAGCTTGGCATGGCAAGAAGCATCCAGCTCTTTATTTAGAAGGGCTCATGCCTGTCGTAATGCTCTGGTTTAAATAGATGCTGCTTCCCTGATGAAGTCACTGTTTTTGTCTCCTGTTTTAGGTACCTGAGGTCTGTCTGTTCGGAGAACACCCTTCATTTGAGCTTGCCTTAAGCAGTCTTTCACGTGGATTTTGTCTATTTCAGAAGATGTAGGCTCAGGCATTTTGGAAACCCAGTACATGCTTATCCCATTTATCTCGAACATTTTAATCCCATGCCTTTTTCTAGCCAAATATTTACCATGTCCTAAATCCCCACGTGTAGAAGCTGATACCAATACAAAAGCCCAATGTTGTCACTCATGAAGCATTTCAGGGCCACTCAGACCATCTTCTACCTCTTGATCGCTGCTTTCTGGTCTTGTGGTGCCATCGATCTAAAGCAAAAAACCACCCTGAAATACGAGTGGCAAGTGAGGTTTTGGGAACAGGGGAGGTTTGAATTATTATCCTTTTCCTCTTCGGAATTTATGGGTGAAACCCACTCCGTGGAATTCAACAGACATTTTGGTGTCGATTTTCATGGCATCAGGTTTTCAGCCCAAATCGGTGCCAGCACATCTGTGCTGGTGCACGCCACATAACCAGACCAGAATCATTTACCCTCCATCTGAGGAAGTTAATAAAATCCCATCAAATTCCTTAGTTAATGTGCCAGGAAACCAATTGCTATGGTCCCAGGGAGAAGTTACTGTGTGGGACCCAGGAGAAATGGGTCTGGATTCCAGGTTCTCATGTCAAGGTTGTTCTAATGTGCCCCTTTTTTTCAGGTGAAAAAAAGGAAGTAGAAGTGCAAGTGAGGATGAAGAAGAAGAAAAAGTTATACTGATTTTATTAAACCCCCCCATTTGCTCTCTCAAGACATCCCCTGTTTAGGAGAGAACAGAATTGCTCGATGGCATCTATCTCTGTCAAATCTGGTCTGCCTGAAAAGAAGCCAGATTTAAAAGATTTCCTAATTACTTCTGATCATCTGGGGCAGCTCTTCTATAAATTTTTCTTTTTGTTCCTGGCCCCTGCCAGACTCTGAGCTGATTTCCAGCCCTGTGTGCCTCGCTGTAGTCTTGCAAATCTGCTTTGAATTGAGACAAAGATTTTTGCACTCTGTTCTTGCAAACGCTGCCTTTGGCTCCCTTGCAAAGCTGAATGCCATCAAGAGATGTGACTAGAGAGAAGATGGCCTCACATGGGTAAGGTAATTCCAACATGCCACCAACACAGAGGTGGTTTAAGGGACAGTTCTACAAGTTTGCCCTGAAGCATCACTAATGTACAACCCAGAGAAGGATGCAGAGACCACATGAGCAGATCAGAATATTAAACTTAAATTAAACAAGAATATTTAATAGCAGTGGACCAGCCCCAAGCCCTCTGAAGCCAGTGGAAAGACAATGTGTGAATTTTTTAGGTCACACCGAATGGCTCGAGATCTATGAGCAAAACATGAGCGAGTTCAGTTGGAGGATGAAGTGCTGTGCCAAGGTTTGCAAACTATTCCCTGGTCCACGGGAAAGTTTTCAGAGGAACCTTATTTGATATTTCTTTGAATGCTCCCCTGCGACATTCTTTTCCCCACTTGCCTCCCAAGTCCTGGCAAAATGTTGATATTATCTTGAACTTTGTATACGGTGAGGCCAGCTTGAACCTGGAAGACAGTACGAAAACTTGGAGGATCTGAGTTCACATGCAAGTAGGATAGAAAAGAAAAAAAAGTCGGGGCTGAGAAAAATCCCTGCCAGTTGAAACAGCTGAGTGGGGCTCAGTGACCACGGTGTATGGCAGTGGGGAGAACGGACTCATCTGGACAGAAACAGATAAAATGGGATTGTTTTATGTGACAGCTGATGCCTTGGGCGTCCTTTTATTTAATCCCAAACAGCCAGCCTGGTCTCTAATTCTCAGTAGAGTATTTCTGTAGCTAGAGATGGAAGCTTGACTTTAATTCCATTATGCAAATTGTACATGAGTCCTGAACTGTGGTCTAGGCTCAGATCTGTTTTGCCTTGGCATTAGACCCAGTTAACTCGATTAACTTCAGTGAAGTAGCTCCTGCCTTCTGCCAATGAATTTAAAATCAACATCAGGTCTGTTTCTAACTGTCCTGCCCTAGAGACCGGCTTTGAATGACTCACTCCGCTCATTATAGTTATTCTGTCCACCACCGAGAACTCCGTCTGCCTGGGAGAAACCAGAAAGCCAGACACGGCACAGACCCCATCGGAGCACTCAGCTGAACCTGATGAAATAAACAAAGGATAACCTATTATTTTATAATTTATAATACTTCTTAAGGATTCTAAACACCTCACCTCTGCTTTGTTTTGCTCTCTCACCTTTAACTGGGAGCTAAGCTTGTGTTTTGATTTCATGAGAGGCCACAAAAATAGTTTGGGTGGAACAGAATAAGCCCAATAATTTTTGCACAGAAAAAGACAGCAAGTCTTTTTCTTGCTCTTTGTGACCTTTTCTTATAAATTCAAGAACAAAAGACTGCTTTGACAGAGTGACTTTCTACCTCTGCCAGTACCTGCGCTAGGAACCCAGTGTGATGGGTACGATGAGACCAGGACACTGATCCGAGCAAATCGTGTTCCCACCCTGATGGTCTGGATGGGTTTTGAAACTGAGAGTTGAGGTTGGCTTCTAGCCATCAAAAAACCCTGAATTTGCATCCAGTTAAAATGGAAAATGAAATGCTTAACCAAGTTCTTTAAATAAGTAAGTTTTTAGGGGTTGTTGTGTAGGGCCAGTTTGGAAAAAAAAGAAGTTAACTGTGGAGAAGGACTCCAACCCATCTGACTTTGGGATTGATATAGAGGGTGGGTTCTGAATCTCACATCCAGGCATCTCTCTCCATCCCAACTCATTCACAATGGCCTGTGGAAGATTTCCTACAGAGAGGACAAGGAGGACACGGAAACACCAGGGAGACCAGGTTTCTGGCTCAAACTTTATGGCCAACTGAGCATTATTAGGAAAAAAAAAATACAACCTGTATTTTTTTCTTTTCCCTTTTGTCTTTTTCCTGAAGGAAAGCAAATTCAATGTGCATTTCCCCGGTGATTTTTTTTTAGGATCACAGTGATGGGGTTAAATTTTAGTATTGTTCAGTCAACTACATGTCTTTGCAACAACTCACCCCTGGTTTTTTTCGTTTTTGTTTTTTTTTTTTTTCTCTCCCACCTCTAACTGAGAGCTAACCTTGAGTTTTGATTTTATGAGAAGCCACAAAAATAGTTTGGGTGGAACAGAATAAGTCCAGTAATATTTAAACTGATGGCAGGATTTTCTGTCCCAAAACAAAGTGTTTCTTTGGCCAACCGTATTTGCTGTCCAGGAGGTTCAACCTTTCACTCCCATGGGCAAAACCCAGAGAACTCTCTTCCAACGATATTGTCTGCAGAGATGTATATGCTCTGTATTTTACTTATACAATTTATGAACTTATATGTTTTCCAGGCAAATCCAGACAGCCATGGCCAACCGTGATGGAAATTTATTTATAGGGTCTTTCACAAACTCATTTCCTTTAGAATTTAATATTTTTTTTTCTCATTTCAAGACACCCTAGAGGAAGAGGATGTAAAAATCTCATCTGTCTGGAGAATCACACTGGATGTTTAAAATCTCTGTAGCTGGCCAGGGATATCATAGATGTCCTCTGTTGACTCTGCAGAACATCAGCAATAGCAGTAAAAATAAGAATAATAACAAAAAAAAAAAATCAAATAGCAAACCTATTCCAGCCCCAGATATTTTTTTTTTTTCATTTTGCTTCCTTTTACTGCTAAAATGTCACAAAATTCAGATAAGGCCAGAAAGAGAGGATGTGAACGACGCTACTGCCACATAACTTTCCGGGACAAGGCACAGACTGGTCTTCAGCAAACTCATGGGCACTAACAGGTGAAAAAAAGCACGTACACTGATAAAATGCAACCTTGCACATGGAAAGACTTCACAGGTTGGTACAACCTCTCCCTTAAAGGTCAACTCTTAAAGTGCTTTCTCTCATTTCACGCAGTCCTATCTCAGGTGAAAGAGTCATTGACCCTGGTGAGAGATTCAGATGAGCTAAGGGATGTACTGATCGCTCTCCTCATCGTCACTTATTCTGCTTGAAGCATGGAAGGGGTGCAGAAAAATCAGTCAGTGAAAAAGCAAGAGAACCCAACCTGTAACTGGAACTTAATTTAAGATATCGGATTCTGAAACTGAACAACTTCAGTCGGCCATTGAGTTTGTCAAAACAATAGACAAGATTAAAAATCAGAGATCTTCCCTCTTAATGTATTTTCACAGTTTAAAACATTGAAAATTCTTACCAGCACTCTGGATGTTCTATGATTTTCATCCAACTGCACATATACAGATAAATGAAGTCAACCCCTGGCTGAAGAGATGGATTTTGGGAGATCTTTGTGAGCTGACTTGGCTCTGATGTGTATCAGACAAGAAGCAGAGTCGAGGAATGGTGAGGAAGAGGACAAGACATGATCTCATCCGAACCAAGACCAAGCAGTGTACAGAAGGTGTAAAAACACTCCTCTGCACACATCCAGGCAGAGCAGAAATGACAAGGCTGCTGCCAAAAGTCATCCTGAAGAGACACAAGGCTGAGGAACATCTAACAGCTCAGTGTCCATCCAGAAAAGAGGTAGATCAGGTTGGAAGGACTCATGAAGAAAAGTAGACTGCACTGCTGTGGATGGGAACAGAGGAGGTGCTGGGTTGGTATGATGGGATGAACCTGCTGGGGGGTGAGATTCCCTGCCCAAGAGCAACATCTCTGTGGTTCTGGAGAAGAGGACACTCATGGACCTGAACCAGGATGGACACAAACCCTCTCCTGCCTGCAAAGTTTGCAGCGGTTGCTAGATGAAACGCGGACAAATGCATCCTCACCTCACCATGTTTCTGTTTTCTGTGGTCTTTGGGGCTATGTTTGCATGACTGAATCAGACAGGAGAGGAACTCTCTCCCCAGGTGGACTCAGACCTTTGGATGAGGGTAAATCGTCCTTGAGAAGCGCCCACATCTCATGGTGATGGAGGAAGCAAAGGGGACCCCTCTCTGAGTCTAGAGGCTTTGGCTAAGCACCAGCAGGACCACTCTGCTTGCCCTTCCAAGGCAAACTGCAACCACAAATTGGGGTTTCTCCTCTGTTTTTAGACTTCATAAATCTGATCCCTTCCTCACTAAAATCAGTGGAGGATGTCCTTGGGTCTCTAGGTCTATACACTCAATCAAGAGTTTTTGATCAGCCCAGGAAAGACAGGAATAGACTTTGGCAAACATACAGCATGCTGTGCCTTAAGGGCAGAGTTATTCCCCTGTTTTGGTATCAGCATTTTCACATTTTTTGTATGGATATTGTTCATGCACATCAATGACCAGAAAAAAAAAAAATCTATTACGCATGATTTGTAACTGAAGGGATTAAGAAAAGATTTCCTCCCCTGGACATCCCTTGTGTGTGTAATTTTTATCTATGTTTAACAACAGCTTTTAGGCATTTATTCTAAATAATCCAGTGATTAATCATTTCAGTGAGGGGTGCTGTATTTGTTTAGAAATAATTTTATGGCTTTTGCTAATTCCTTGAATTTTGCTAAGTGATTGTCAAACATGTTATTAATCTCACGTTCTCAGTAACAAACACAAGCAAACAGTGAGTCACTGGTGGATTTATTTTTTTTTTTTTTGTTCCAGCAGTGAAACGATATTAAGAAATATCTTTGAGTGAGAAAATCAGGAGGGTCATTGCATCTACTTGGCAGGATTTAAGCACTCTGGAAAGCCAGAGCCAGCACATTAATAACTTTTGCCTCCTTTGGTTGACTCCAGAAGCCACACCATCATCCATGAGGGAAAGGCGAGCAGTGAGTGTAGCTGGGCTGACCCAGATTTCTGCAGAGCTGGTTAGCTCTCCATGCCAAACTTTCACTAGAGTTGACTTCTCTTGCAAGATTTCTCAATTTGTCTGCAATACTGTTGTTAGTATTGTTACATGAATAACAAGAGAGCGTGAAAACAGATTATTCTTTAAAAAACTTACATTTCAGTAGCTGCCATTTGGTGGGGAATGGTTATGATGAGTTTTGACTTATTTTAATGATGCAAAACAAGAAAAGAACATCACAAATAAATACTGGCTTTTAAAGACCTGCTCATGTATGACTGCAACTGGTGGACAGATGCTTCAACTGTCTCTCAGCCACCACCTCCCCTATAACGTCTGAATCCAAAACTCAGAGATGTTGAAGGTTTTTTCCTTGACTTCACTGGGATTTGGATCAGGCCCTAACCTGAGAGGTTTTTTAAAGAAGATGTGGGACGCAGAGTCAAGATCCCAGCTGCTCTTCCTGACCTCCTTCAAAGTTTTGGGGAAGTTAGCCCTTAATTTGCCCTCAGAAAACCAACCGGTTGCATCAACTGGATGCATCTCAGAAGTGCTGGTTGATGTGACCCAGCAGCTGGATCTAAAGGATCAAGGTAGAGAGTAGATTGTCCCACTGGTCCCACCTGCATCCTAAAGAACTTCTGCAAACTTGCCCAACACCTCTTGCCTATTCCATCTGAGGAACAGCCAGGTGAGGTCAAAATACTTCAGGTCTAGAAACTTGCCAAAAAGGGGAAAAAAAAAGAAATAAGAAAAAAAAAGCACCATGAGAAGCTGACTCTTAGACTGCAGCAAGGGAAGAGTTGTCATGACAGGGTTTGAGGAGAGGCTCCAGGCTGGCTCAGCCAGAGTCCTTCCTTTGGGGGAGCTGCAATAGGAAATTTGGTCACTGTTCCTAAATTCCCACTTCTGGGTGATTCTGTATCATGCTTCGAAACTGGCAGAGACCCTTTGGTGGGTGATCAGCTGGTGTGAAACAGCCCCAACACAATGCACTGTTGGCCAACAAGGACTCTGTACCTCTTCAGGGATGTCGTGCGTTAGAAAACTTTTTGGCCCATCCTGCAAAAAAAGCACCAGCAAGGGAAACTCTGCACAGTGACAAAATCTTCCTGCTCTCTCTCTCCTGTAGGAAGGAGACATTTCCTTGTGCTCTTCCCTTTGGAGACAACCACAATAGCATTTCCTCATCTAAGCATCTCTAGGCAAACTGAGTGACTTGGAGTTAGACTTGTTTGCACCAGCTAAGGGTCTGACCTGGGGTACATATCTGTGTGGGACCAAAACACGAGAATAGGAAAGTTCAGATGATGTTCAGAAGGTGACGAACCACAAGCTTTTATCCAGCAAATTTTGGCTTGGGATCTCATGAAGGTGGGTTTGTCTGGCTGTATCCAGCAGCTCGTGCTTCTGGATGATACAGGCAGGCTGCTGATGGAGTCTTTCTCTTCATGAGGGTTTGGACCAGTGAGAAACAGGAAATTTAGAGGGCAGAATGAGAAGCAATTTAGAGGTTTCAAAAATGATTGAAGCCTGTTTCCATGGGCACCCACAAAAAAAGGAGGGCTGAGTTAGCTACCCTCTGAACTGATTTTAGCCACACACATACCCAAGGTCTGCGAATTCCTCGCCCTGCCTCAACCCGCTTGGTGGGCCCCTCTCCACCGCTGCATCTGGAAGAACAAAAACATTGCACATTCTGATAACCACATTTTCCATCCCTAAAATGGCACTGGTTTCTGGCTTGCTACTGGGACCCAGGTCAGGGAAAGGAGAATAGTGCTTTCTGTCTGCATCCAGCAACCATGAGCTGTTAACCCTTCCCATCCCAGAGGAGCGTTTTGTCAAAGAATGAGATTATCCAAGGGAAGAACATGCATGGACCAAGCTGTCCGTGTTGAACGCTTGACTGCAAGATCGGGCAGCTATGACCCCCCAAAGGGTCTTGGTGGGTGTTGTGTGTGTTACCAGGCAGACTTTACCGGGGAAGAGCAAACCAAACTGAAGACACCGATGCCCAGGGTGGCTTGTACCCTCACAAGAAGATGGCACTGTACACTCCCCGCAAGACTCTTGCTTTCCTGGGTGAGACTCTTGTCCTCCTTGGCTGCCCCACGCTCTCCAAGAGGTCCAAGGACCACGTTGCAACCCTCCCTCGCGAACTCGCAGTATCTCGGTTTTTCAGCAGGTAGCAAAGCCTGTGGGTCTGGATAGCCCTGCCTCCGTCAACACCAGGGAGACTCAGACCACTGGGTATATGGATGTGATCGACAGCTGGCCACGTCGATGGCTCACTTTTTTTTTTTTTTAACCTCTCGTTCCACAGAACAGAGAAACGGTATGGAAACCCTTGGCATCCGATGCGTGGCCTGATATTCTTTCACCCACTAAATGCTCTCCAGGAACCTTTTTCATCCTTTTGCTTCTCTTTTTTTTCCTTCTCCTTCTCTCTTTACATCACTGTCTCTCTTTCTTCTTCAACAAGTACTGTGGGTCTGTCTCCATCGTAAAGCCCAGAGCCATTCAGATACTCCTCGTCTTTGTTGTACTGCTCTGGTCCAGAAGAAGGCATGGAGTTTTCAGAAATGGAGCCATTTTTTACATAACCTGGCAAATTCCGGTGTCCATTGAGGGTCCCTGGTATAAGTCTCGTATTGAGATGGAGAGCAAGTGCTCCTCTTGTGGCTACATTTGTGATGCTGGTGTGGGAAACCATTGGTCCATAACTGTAGGTTGTGCTCCCACTTCGTGCTTTCCTTTTAAAGTCAAGTGCTAATGTCCACCTGCTCCATGACTTCTTTATTTCTGCTTGGACCTGAGAGACAAGGGGGAAAAAAACCAAAACAAACCATGAGTGGGAGGAGAGAGGAGCAGAAGAAGGTAGTATCCCCAGACAGAATGGGCGAGAAGCTCTATGGGGAGTGAAATTGGCAGGAACACTAAATTCACATTAAATCTGCCCTTTCCAGATGAAATATTTGGCATTGGGAAGCTTGAATGGCTGAAAACATCTGTCTGAAAATGTGGATTAACTCTCTGCCAGGGTTGAGGGATGGTGAGCAGCACATCCAGGAGAGAGTCCTCTCAACGTACCATGAGTGTCAAGTAGAAGTGGGATTAACCACCTTCCGAGGTACCTGAGTCACTAGAAATTTCCCCTAGAAAGGGGTTAGCTGGCTACTTTAAGCTGAATATCCCACTTTTAGATGACTAAAGTTAGGATGAGATCAGTTCCCCTTATGGTATGGATTTTATCTTGGTTTTATGCTGTAAAAGCAGCATATTTGTATTTGCATTTCTCCTTAAAATCCATAAACTTAGGCCAAACCAGCCTTATGCCAAGCCAAAAATAGTTCTGTTCTTTCCCAATGAGCATTCACTGACCATCTAGTTTCTTAGTTTGCAGCCATAGAGGGAATTAATGGAAACAAAGACATGAAAGCATATCACTCTGGAAATAGGAAAAAAAAGAAGTCAAAAAAGTCTGGGCAATCAAAAGAGCTTTCTGGTTAGGCAGCTGCTCTATCAATCCAATGCCACAGATTTGAGATTAAGCAGCATTTAACAGCACTTATGCTGGGAAAAGAAGAGAAAAAACACTTTTTTTCCCCTTCTCTGGCTACTTCCAGTAGCTCATTTATTAGTGATGTATTAACCTGGATGTTTTACATGACCAAAACCAAGGGTATGAACTTTCTATGTGGACTGACAAATCCTTCACTGAGTGCAAAAGTGCTGAATCTCTAGAATAAGTGAGGATATGCTGATATGCATCCACTTTGCCCTGTGTGTAGACCTAACCTAACAAAGGAGAGAAATAATTAAGAAGCTGGTGACTTACCTCTCCATTGCAAAAACAGTATATGATGGCAACAAAAAATCCCTAGAAGGAAGAAGAAATTATTTATTAATGTTAATCTTGCTACATTTGAGTATTTCTTTCCTGATCGCACTGCCCAGCATCCCTATGTTCTTCTGAAACCCATGACATTCATAATATGCTGTATAAATTATGCGTAAGAAACATTGCTTGTGAGAGTGATAAACACAGACATTTCCCTGCAGACTATTGACAAAGTAGAAAGACTATAAGCTCTCTGGGTTGTGGTTTACATGATAAGTCTATTTTCACCCCCAGATCTTTTGCAAAGGTTCTGAGATGGTGATGGGTCCCTGCAAGGGTGGTGGGGTCTACCTTGCTGGAAGTGTTTATGAATTTATTGCATAAATGTTTCCAATTTTTCACATGTAGCTGATTCTGCTGCAGGACAAGAGGGTGGAAGATGGTCCTGATGGGACTTTTCCATCTCTGGCTGTAAGTGGGGCAGGCTGTGCATGGAGCAGAACTGTCTGAGTGGGGTCAGCACAGGAATTCAGATGTGAGCACACCACCCACGTCTTTTTGTTGGCCAACAGATTACCCAGGTCTTGCTAAGGTCACCCACTATTTTATCCCATCTTCAGGAATTGTGGAAGCACACAAATGCAAGCTTGGTCCCCACTTCCCTCAGAGTTTCTCTAAACTGTCATCTGGCCAGACCCCCTGTCCACCTCTCATCATCCAAGCAGGTCAATCATGACGATAGCCCAGCACGTGAGCCAAAAGTCAATCTCACAAGAGAAGGGTGTGCAGCGACTATCAAACACTGCTCTGCTTGTACTGAGTTGCATATTTTTGCTGCTGTGTCTTCTATAGGACCAGTTCTGTAACTGGATGTGCCTTTAGCCCAAATCTGGAACGGAGGGATCCTTTCACAGAACTGAAAGACAACTTGGGACAAACAAATTGGAAGCTAACATGAAACAACATGTCTTGGTGGATCTCCAACAAATTATATCTAACCTGAATCTAAAAGGATTTATTTTTTGGGCAAGTTGTCTTGCAACAGAAACATTTTTTTGTTGGACACATCAAGCCTTTATACATTGTGTTTTGGAAATATAAAACATACATGATGCTAAAATACTGTCAAACCACCAGGTGAATGAAATCTGATGTATCGTAAAAACAAGCCTGCTTCCAAAGACAATGCACTCTCATTTCCCTCCTCTCCCCATTGAAATTCCCAGAGTTTGCCCCCATAGGTTAACAGTTACAATACCTGGAAAGAGTTGAACAGCATTTCATAGTGCATTTGAACTTGCCAAAGAATCCCTGACACGTCTGTGTATGGCATAGCCATGAAAACAATATAGTGAACGCCAAACAGAGGCATGAGGACGAGGGTAGATTTCAGCAGCTTCCTGCAGCAATAAGGAAAGAAAAAGACACAGAGGAAATTAAGGGATGGAATGAACCTCCCAGCCAGGCTCGTCCACCTCATACCTTGGACAAGTCATATGTAATTTCTTTCTTGCTCACATGCTCCCTTGGCTAGGCTTGGCTATCTTACACTGACACAGGAACCATGTCCACCTGCAATTTCCAACTGTTGTTTCTCTTATGGCATGTGACACCACCCAGTCCATCCTCCAGCAGGTCTTGGTGTGCTCATCTAACCCTCTCCACATGCACATGCCCGTGTGATGCTGCTGCAGGTACTGAGGATGAAGACACTGAGATGTTGACACTGAGATGTCCTTTTCAACCTCAGACTATGCCCGGCTTTGAGTCAGAACCATCTGTAGAGGGTGGAAGGGTGGCTGGAAAAGAATGTGCACTGCTGCTTCCAGCCCTCAGCCTCCTTGTCCCTAAAGGATGGTTCTGCTTCAGCTCGTGATGCCTGGACATGGTCTGATACAACCCCCAGTAGCTGACACTGCTGGAGCAGAGGGGGTTGGAGTAGGTGACCTCCAGAGGTCCCTTCCAACCTCAACCGTTGTGTGATTCTGTGATTCTGCCTGCCTATTGATGCAAGACACAAAGGTCCACCCTGGATTAATGCCTCTTGTGCAATGAGCAGGGCTGGTGGAGAGGGAAGTCCATCTGGGAGCAGAATTACTCCAGATATCAAGGGGAGGAGAACAGCGGGGTAAGCAGAAGGTGAGCACTCTTAGGAGGTGCTTTGGACTGCAGTATCACTCGGAAAGCCGCTTTTTAAAGAAGCAGCTCCATTTCACCATAGGATCTATGTTGGGGATGGGTGGGAGGTACAGTTCAACCCCCAGCAGTTGGCTGGGTTTGCTCCTGAGGGAACCAGCCTTGCCTGGAAGTGATATTAATTGAAGGATTAAAGCTTCTGCCAAGAGGTACAGCAAGTCACCAAGTGCAGGCAATTATTGAGAAGGGCAGACATCACTCCCAGAAAGACCTGGTACCTCTTCTGTCCAGCAGCTGGAAACCACTGAGGGAATTTAGCACATTAAAAGGAGAAGGTCCCATCCAAACCATAATTAATAGCAAGCTTCAGCCAGGGAGAAATAAACAAATAGATAAATCAGAGCCCTGACAAGTCAGCAAAGGAAAATGGAGAGGTGTTTTCCTGCCAAATC
>NW_010142571.1:0-9046 GCF_000699245.1 Pterocles gutturalis | reverse complement strand
TTCCTGCTTCGAATGAAACGTCCTGTGTTCGGAGAGTAAGATGGTAGCAATGAGCTCATGGTTTGCAGCCCAGATCGTTCTGCTCTCCCCCCTCTGCCTGTGTCACGCCGGTCAGTCCAGCTCTGGAGACTATGAGAAGCCTCAGGAGCTCTCAAGCAGCTGAGGTGTCTCAGCAATCTGCTTTTTCTCTTCACTTTTGACCATGCTACAAATATCCTAAATTATCAAGAGAGAAGAGCTGGCAGAACAAAGGAAAACAAAACAAACAAGGAATGGCCAGATTTCCAGCAGAGTCAGAAATGTTTTTTTTTCATTTGAGCAAAAGCGCTGAAACACCAAACAGACCAAAAAAACCAAGTTTTACAAAGCACAGGAGGGAAATAAATAGAAATAAATAAATTGGTACAAGTTTTAGGGGCTTCAACCGCATAGGCAATGCTTTTATTTTTTTGTGCTCTTGGTTCAAGGCCAGCACAACCACTTCCAAACTGGCTGAAGAAACTGAATTCCTCTCTCTAATCTACGAGGCAGGTCCCCCAGATTGGATTTGAAAGGTTTAGGAGATGTTTAAACTGCTATTGATTCATTCTGCATTACCAGACTTAGAAGACAGAATTCTTCTCACCTTATCTTAGGTGTCTACAGTGTAGACATCATGAACCAGCCATCCTGGGCTCCCTCTGTAGTCAAGGGGGTAAAATAAGGAGCTGAACATCTCCCAAAAAGTGGAGAGGGAACGTGACTCACCTGTACTGTTGTCTTGAGTCACACCTCCCTGCATTCGTCTCTCGTAGCTTGGTTGCTAGGACTCTGATAATATTGATAAAAAGAATAAAATTTACCTGGAAGAGGTGGGAGAAAAAAACACAAAACAAAACAAAGAAAGGATAACTGTTAAAAAAGATCCAGATGACAACGGTGTTGTTTAGTCAGTGCTTTCCCCAAGATGAATCAAGGGCCTGTGCAGTGATCTGATCATTCTGTGGTCAAAGCTCCTCCTGGGAGAGCTTGTCTTGTAGAAGGGATGAGCTCCCCAGCTCCACACTGACATCTGAGCTAGCCATCCCAGCCGACACCTGATAACTGGGTTTAACCTCCTCAAGTTGCACCAGGGGAGGTTTAGGCTGGATATTAGAAAAGATTTCTTCACTGCAAGAGTGATGAGGCATTGGAACAGGCTGCCCAGGGAAGTGGTGGAGTCACCATCCCTGGAGGGGTCAGGAAACATGTAGATGTGGTGCTTGGGGATGGGGGTTAGTGGGTTGGGTGGTGTTGGGTTGGACTTGATGATCCTTGAGGTCTTTTCCAACCTTAATGATTCTGTGATTCTATATAAGGCAGCTCCAACTCTCAGTATTTTTCACATAATCTTTTTTCAAAACTCCATACAGTGATATGGGTCATTTTCATGGCCTCATAAACCTCTCAAACTTAGTTTGAGGTCTAGAGAGCAGAGCAAAATTAGGTTATATTTGTCAGCCCACCCAAGATTAAGATCTCCCCAGGCTACGAGAAGCGTTAGCAGGATGTCTTTCCATGTTTCCATGTGCAAAAGGAAGGAAGAAGAAGCAAACTGTACCATGACACAGAGTAGACCTAACTAGAGGTGACAGATCAAGAATGGAGAAGGACAGTATCACTGCAGAACTTCTGTTGTATGTCTGCTGCTAACTCCCGCTCTGGAGGAGTGTTTAGTACGGACCAGATAAGGACATGAAGGAAGTAGTGTCCACTTCCCATGCAGGGAGCCACATCTATGGCCAGCTCCTCAAGCGAGCTACTCTGCTCCCACAGGAACATGCTCACGATGACCTATGCAGCAAAAGGTAATGGCAACATCTCGTGGCTACACTGCCACTTAACAGAGACGAAAAATGGGGAGATGTCTGGTTTCCCAGCTTTTTGGAGCTCTTCAGAGGTGGGTTTCACTGGGGCTGGGATTACACCTGCTGCTGCCCCAGACAAACCCATTCTTGGGTCTACGGCAAGGCCACAAGCAGAACCGTTGTGTAACAGTCTGCACTGGGCAGATCCGTGTTGCTGGGCTGTTGCTGATGGCTATGGGTTTCTCTGGAGGCTTGCAGCGCCCTTTGACTTCTCAGACGCCTGTATAGCAGCATTGCAAGGAAACAAATTACCATGCCACACACAGGCTCATAGTTTTACACCAGAAGAGGCCATTGTGAACCTCTAGTTTGATCTCCTGCAAAATGCAGCCCATAAGACCTCCCTTGTGCTCATTTTTGTTTGAGCTATAGCAGATCTGAGTTTCAGTCTTTCCGTGACGGAGATCCTACCACAACCATTGGTAAGTCATTCCAACGGTTAATTATCCTCACTGTTAAAACAAGTAGTTCCCTGAGCTGCTCAACCAACACCGCCTGGTTTGCTACGGCTTTGTCTTCTGTGGTTGGATTCCTTCTCTCTTAACGAGGTGCAAGTTCATTTTGAACAGCTCTTTTTTGTGTTAAAAAGGGGGTAAGGTCGTAATGCACCCTTTCCCTTTGAGGGGCATTAGTAGAATTTCTCTCCCCTATCTATCTGACTGTTTTCATGAAGTTTGTGGGAATTTAACATCCATGCAACCCCACTCCCTTAGTTACATTTGGTTGGAATTTACTGACTGGCTCAAAAGATGTAAAGAGAGGGATGGACAGACCGACAGGCAGGGAAGCACGCAGCCTGGGGGCATAGAACTCATTTTCACTGGAAACCAGTCTGAAAGGGAAAAAAAAAAAAAAAAAAGGCAGGCTTTGTTTCTCATGTGAGTTTTTGTAGCTTCAAAGGCTCAAAAGTGGGACCTTGCTCTGCATTTGTTGGCTAAACTGAAGATGTTCAACCTTATCGCAGTCAAGAGGGAAACTCCTCTGATTTCCTGAAACATACGCTAAGTTTTAAAAGAAATTCAGACAACAGGGTAACATCAAAGTTAGCAGGAGAGTAGAGGGATTTTAAGCCCCTCAGCCTCCAAATTCTCTGCAAGTACATCCAGAAAACGCAGAACTAAGTCCAGCAAAATATGACCAGCCAGTGTGGGAATTGAAAAGGCAGCCAAGTGAACAATGCGAACCCACAGAAATTAAACAGAAACAACCCACAGAATATTTTTGCGTGATAAATAGCAGCATTTGCAAATAGCCAGGGTACAAGCACAGCAGAGCCTCACGGAGAAACATTATTTTTACAAGGACGAGCCTCAATTGAGCTCTTTCTCCTCTGCTAATTGGGCTTTAAATTAAATGCAATGGGGTTGCTGGCATTCATCTCACTGAGCTATCTGAAATTTCTCCTCCATCCCACCATTTCTTTTCCAATGACCACGATGTGGGCTTGGTGATTTGTTTCTTCCAAGGTGTAGAACTAATTGCTAGAGCCAGGTGGAGAATTTTCACTGAAAGGAAATTCTGATGAAGTAAAAAGCCCCTCTCCCAGGTTCAAAGCACCTCACCTAATTGCACATAGGAGCATATTCACCTCCAAAACTTTCCTGTTGTTTGTATGGAGACGGTCTGATTTTCTTCTCACCCACACTGATCATGTTCCAAGGCCTCCTGATTTGTGAGTCAGAAGGAAGTGTACAGAGCCTGATACAAAACCCTCTGAAGACTATGGAGAGATCCTTGCTGACGCCACTCGGCTACTCGCGGATGAGTGTACAGGGGAAGTAGGATGGGTGGGAGTGGAAAAGCTCTTTTACATGCACTTGTCTAACCATCAGAAGATGGAGTTATGGAGATCCATAGAGAAAGACAGAAGGAGAAAGAGGGTAATTCATGAAAGCTGTGAAAGCACGTTCTCAAGCTATTTCGGATCCTGCTCAAGCAAAGACATAACCACCCACTGAATTCCCCTTCTGCATGTAATCACAGATTATAATGACCTCTCCAGCTTGTGAGAGCTCAGTCCTGTCTCTGGATAATGTCACTTATATCCTTTCTGTCCCCTCTGGCTCCTGGGTGGGGGCTGAAGTGATCTTCTGTCAATGACTAACGTCATGCTTGATCATAGCTGGGATGGTTTAACTTTCACCCCCACCTCCAGGCTTTCATCAGTTCAGAAAGACAAGTCTGAAAAAATCTGATGACACTGAAGCACACCAAGGGAAAAGGTTTGGTCCAGATACAGAACCCAAATTCCAGTTCTTCCCCCTGGAGATAACTGGTGAGAACATGTTAAGACCCTTGACGGTTTCCAGTATCACGTGGGTTGGTTATATTGGCTTGAACTAATTTTTTTGATGTTTGAAGTTTCTTTAATGATTTCAGGGTCTTGCCTCTGTGTAATTTTTCTCTCCTAAACAAAACTTGAAGTTCCTCAAGAACGTCTCTGCCATATGCAGCCATCAAATTTACAGATAGGTCAAATATAAGGTCCTTAAAGTGGATATACAGAGACTCCACACTATTAAGGCAGGAACTGGGTTAACAGGGTGATCAGAGAAGGGCAGCCTGGCTCAACTCTTCCCACTAAACCTGAACTGACCAAAGACACTGCC
Organism: Pterocles gutturalis; assembly: GCF_000699245.1. Lineage (NCBI taxonomy): Eukaryota > Metazoa > Chordata > Aves > Pterocliformes > Pteroclidae > Pterocles > Pterocles gutturalis. Next base: position 4,551 of record NW_010142571.1, on the reverse strand, counting down.
TCCCACCCTTCGGAACCAGCCAGTACTCACCACGATAGCTGCCAGGATGGGCACCTGAATAATCCATTTTAAATTGCCAGCACTCAAGTCCCAACACCTGAGAAGAGATTGACATCCCGTCAGGAAATCATTGGTTACAAAGAACAAGAGGCTCAAGTGTCTTGTTGGATAAACCCACCCTGGAAGGATGGGTTCCTCCAAAGCCTGGTGTGGTGGAAGGACTCTGCCTGCAGCCAGGATGGCTTTGAAATAATCCTTCTCCTGCTGTTCTAGTATTCAAAACTGAAACCACTATTAAACTCATTTAAAGTTATGCTCTCCAGATGGTGGAACAGTCATTCCACCATCAGATGGTGGCTCTGTCCACAGTCATCAAGACTTGTCCCTTCTGGGCAGGAACCCACCCTCTTCCACTTCTTCTTCACCTCCTTAGGAGAAAAAGCCACAATAAAAGTAATCCAGCTTTCATGAAATCAAGAGAGGCTGAAATGGCCTAATACCAGCCCTTGGAATAAACCTGCACAACTTTGCAAGGGGACAGGTCCTGTCTGAAGATGTGGTGATGGGGACAACACCGTGGTTTTACATTTTTCCTGTGCAGGGGGTGAGGCAGTGTCCCAGGTTTCCCAGAGAAGCTGTGGATGCCCCATCCCTGGAGGGGTTCAAGGCCAGGCTGGATGAGGCTTTGGGCAACCTGGGCTGGTGGGAGGTGTCCCTGCGCATGGCAGGGGGTGGCACTGGATGGGCTTTAAGGTCCCTTCCCACCCAGACCATTCTGTGATTCCATGATTCAGTTTCTATGCTTCCTTCAGCCCTGCTCTTGCAGTGAGACCCAACCATGCCTCACAGACATCTCTATCTTCTTTCCATCTTCAGCCCTTATCCAGGCGAGGACTGGAAGGGCAAACTGCTGGTGGTGTGGATGTTGGGCTACGGTCCTCCATCTGCCAAGAAGGGTCTGGACACTATTTCCTCCCAGGTGTTTCCAGCAGCCATTGAATAAGGTCACTCAGTGTTAATTACTCTGTTTGAATTCTCTCCAACCACGGCGAGAGAAGGGCCACAGGCTTTTCTTTATCTGAGCCAGACAGCCCCCACATGGCAGCTGCCGTTTTCATTTCACGGGCCAAGTGCTGCCCAGGCAGCTATTCAAGGAAAGGCAGAGAAACCACCGGCGCTGACGGAAAGGCTCTACGAGGATGAGCCTATGCCAACGGAGATGTGTCACACTGCAGGAGCTGTGTTCCTCCGTCCTTCCAAGCCTGGAGCTGAAATCCCCTTTGGAAAGCAATCTCCTCCCAGGCAAAGCCACTTTTGCTGGCAGATGAAATCCATTGTGTGGTCAAACCTGTGCATTTTTCTGGGGGGGGAGAAATGTGATTGTATTGGGGTTTGAAGACTGGATGCTATGGATCCTTTGCTCAGAATACCGTAGGAATATGAGGCCGTGAGGGTGTGTGTGTAGGACCAAAGAAGCAGCTGATCCATGTCTTGTTTCTGATGGCAACCAGAAGCTGATATTTAATGTGGAACAGGCAAGTAGGTAGTGATATTTTTCCAGAATATTCTTCCAACAATCTGCAGTTCGGGATGGCTTCCTGAGACAGAACACTACTAGGTATTTAATACTTCTGGAGGAATTTATCTCCCATGAGTTTGTACAGATGCTTTTTATATCTAAGGACCTACAGGCATCCACACCTAACTTCATATGAGAAATCACTTCTGGCTTTGCCTGGTTCCTTTTTTCCTTTTGGTTCACCCACAAATTTACCTTTGCCAAAAAACCCACCAAAGCATCACATGTAAAAGGGAGAAAAGAAAATCCAATGCGACTTACTCTGTGTCGGCTAGAGTGGCTCTCACGCTGGCCCACGCTGTAACAAATACAGCAGGGAGTCCTGCAAAAAAACACAGGTCAGATGGGGTGAGTAGGGGGATTAGAGGGCTCCAGTACCATGAGACCAAGTGAAGCAGGCTAAAGAAGGGTGGAAGAAGGAGTTTTTAAATATTCAAGCATAATTTGGACTAGCAAAGCCTGATCTCAGTCTCATGTCTCTTCTGTAGTCCAAATAGTAAAGCAAACAGTGGCAGGGAGCATCTTCTGGAAGACGAATGCCATGGTCTGGACATGTCCAACCTCCTAAACTCTTCCAACCTCCAAAACAGAGCAACTTGCTTTCCCAAGCTCCTGGCCACAAGTGGTCCAGGCTTAAGTTACCTCTTGGTTCATGCTTGGGAGATGCTCAGGTCTGGACCTGAGATGGGTCATGGACGTGGCAGGAGAAATCATCAAGTTCCTGTGCCTGTCCTTCAGCACTACTGTAGAAAGACATAACCTGTAGTGCTTGAGCTCATACCTGCTCTAGCCAACTGATGCTGTTTGAAGCAGACAAGGGTTTCCTGCAGCACACCACTCCCAGGACATTTGTTCCCTTCCCCCGGTGTCAAGGAAAGGTGGATCTGGAGTCAGGCTCAGACCATATCTCCAAGCACAGGGCTGGATGGATTGGAAGCTCTTTAAGCTTGAGAGACTTCCTTCATGAAGCTAATAAATGCTAGAATTTAGTGTAACGCTTGCAAAATACTCCAGCCAAAGGTCCATTCCCAAATGAACCATCTTCCTTTCAACACAGTCACACCAGGCATCATCTTTTCCTTGTGAGAAGTAAAAGGATCACCAATATCCAAATGCAATCTTCTATTTATTTTTTTTTAGAGTCCAGCTCTGCTTTATTTGTACAACTGAGTCCCCTACTGGCTTCCCTTAAACGGTAGGATCAAATCCACAGTAGCTTCCACAAATTCAAGAAGAATAACCCCTTTCAGGTGAAAAAAAAAATAAATTAAATAAAGGAGACATTTATCACCGATGACTGTAAATATGCTGTTCATAGTCTGAGCTTATTGGGGCTTGGCGTGCATAAGCACACGCTTAACTTTCAGCATGCACTTAAGTCTTATTAGACTTCTTAAAGACTTTCCTGACCACGGACGTTTTCCTGAGCTGGGGTGTGGATCAGGGACGCCCGTCTTGTACACGCACGGACAACGGGGCCGTTATCTTGGTTGGAACCTTTAAATGCCACGGTAATATAAGAAAGCATAAATAATTAAACACAGAGCCTCACTCAGGACCGGTGCAGCCAACAAAGATACATTTATAAGGAATGCACCCTGCTTTACAATCCCCTACAAGGGCTGGCACTGGAAAGAAAATACTTAACCTATTGCACTGGGAACCCGTGAGCGTGTTGAGGCTGAGGGCTTGGGGAAGGTGGTGATTTATCGTAACAAGCGCCATCTATTTCCTCCGTGCTGTTAATCACCTCTCTATGAAAAATACGTGCGTGCTCCGAGCCACTGGCTGAGATACCAAAGGCTTCAATGCATATCATTGTGCTGATATAATTGGTGATGTTCCAGTTTGTATCAGCTGAGAAACTGGCCATGTGGAGAGGCTTGGATGCCTGCTGCCTGCCTGGGAGATGGTGGAGGCTGACCCACTATTGTGAAGGTCTACAGCTTGAAAGACGGATTGTTTCAGAGGTTTGGATGCATTCAGCACGTACTTGCTCCTCACTAGCCTGTTCTGTACTTCAGGAAGGACACCGTTCCTGTTCGTGCTAATCCTGGGCTGTGTTCAAGGTTCTTAGCAACAATAAAACGTACAGGAGAAAATAGTTATACCTAAAAAAATCCCTCTGGGTGGATTTATTGTGCCCTGTGCGCTGCTGCCTCGCTCCGTTCAGGCAAGCTTAGGAAAAGGAACTTTGGACATTTTCTGCAAAACACACAAACCAGATTCCTGGCACTGGTTTTGTTGCTACATTTGTCTTTCTGTGTCCTTCTCGTTTTGCAACGTAAACACTCATAAAGGTTCTTAAATTTTCAAAAAGTGGGACGAATCCTTCCCCTCCCTTTCCTCTGCCCCATTTTTAGATTCTCTCTCCATCAACGTAACACAGAGTGTTTGGACCATCAGGTAACTTCTAGAATTCAATCTTTTCCTCCCACTCTGGTAAGCTAATCGTTCAACTCGGAGAGTCAGAAGGCTCAGCTCTGCCTCCAGCATCTTTTATTTTCAGAGGGTGACTTATGTGTGTCTGCCCTTGAAAGTCCTCCTCTGTGATGCCCCAAGTCTGATAATTCCTCCTGCTGACCACTCACAGCACCCACTGATGGGAGAGCCTCTAGCCAGAAAATCAGGACTGATATCCTCAAAGTCAGACATCTAAAGATGTCCACAAACAGCAAGATACCCAAGAGGATGCAGCTGTGTGAGCACGAAAGTCACGTGGTTAGATACATCTTAGAATCCCAGGATGGTTTGGGTGGGAACGGACCTTGAAGACCATCGAGTGCCACCCCATGCTATGGGCAGGGACACCTCCCACCAGCCCAGGTTGCCCAAAGCCTCATCCAGCCTGGCCTTGAACCCCTCCAGGGATGGGGCATCCACAGCTTCTCTGGGCAACCTGGGCCACTGCCTCACCCCCCGCACAGGAAAACATTTCTCCTCAATAGCTCATCTCCATCTCCCCTCTTTCA
>NW_010142570.1:0-1713 GCF_000699245.1 Pterocles gutturalis | reverse complement strand
ATAAAGATGTTAGAAAAGGAAAACAAAAATGATTGAAAGGAAGTGATTTGTCACAGGTAGAAGAGATCTGCTGAACTGCTTATTTCACCTCTGCACGCTGTCGTCCCTTTGCGGCTCTGGTGGGAAGGAACCAATGAAATTCAAGCCCTGGATGTGCTTGCCCCATTTCAGAGGACAATCAAAGCAATTTTTAATTCCTCACCTTTTCTGGAGGTAGTTGGAGTTTAGGCTACAGAGGGTCAAGCCAGGTCTGGCACACGCCACACCTAGTTCTACATTTTCTTTTCTATTATTTGATCCATCCTATAGGACTGTTCCAGCAGCTTGAAACCACCAGAGAATATTACTTTCCAGTCTGTCCCATTTTGCCCTCCCGATGCCACTACCTGTTAATGCTTGACAGACCACAAAGCACCATGTTTTCTTCGTGCAGCCTGTGCTGGTCCTGTGCGGAGAGATGGCAGGGAGATGCAGGCACTGCCAGTTCTCCTGGCTCTTCCCACACCTGCTCCTGAGGCATGAAGAGGACCTTCCCTGTGGGAACTGGCCCCACAATTTCCTTTTTTCAACCTTCCTTAAAAAATCCTGCCCTGCTTCTGGCTAATATCCTTCCTGAATATACTGTTGGTTGTTGACCTTCTCAGTTTACCTGGCTCCAGTACAATTAAAAAGAAAATGAACATTTCTCCTACAGGCAGATGAATTCATCCTTGTTGCAAACCCCAGGCAGTTGCTACCTTTTTGGGGCTTTATTTATTCCCTTTGGCATCCCTGCATGAACTCTTCTTTGGGTTACCCATTCACATGATGAACTTGATATATAGCAGCGTGGATAATCATGTTACTGAATCCAGGGCCAACTACTGGGGAGGACCATGAATAGCTGCCCATGCCGAGACAACATGGCTCCATCCCCTTGCCATGAGTCATTCCAGCTGCTTGAAAACGCTATCTTTGTAGATTCCCCTTTGGTCAGGAAGAGGAGTATGGAGGCTGCTCCAGTTCAGCAGTGAAAATATCTCCCCAATTTGTAGACAAGAGAGCTCTTTCAGAGACATTCTTGAACAAAATACCTAACGGTGCTGCGCATGGCACAAACACGCTCCAGGTCCCGAGGCCAGTGGATAAAAGACACATATGCTGTCACAGATTAGATATGAAACAAGCATATGTTTCTGCACTGAATCAACTGCAGAATCAAGTTTGCTGGTATATCTGGTCGCAGGACAGGTCCCTGGCATATGTACAGGGAGGGGAGTGCGTAGGTACGCAGAGTCAGAAGATTTACCCTGCTTTGGAGCACTGAATCACAGACAGGGTGGAATGACAGCAATTAGAGACGGAGATTAACGCTGCTAGGTCTGAGAACATAATTTCAGTGGAGTCATTTCTGATTTACAAGAGAAAATGCAGGTCCTGCAGCTCCACAACCTTGCTGGGATCTGCTTCGTATTTTCCCCCCTGCCATAACTAACCAATACAAGACACATATGTGCATGCATACATACACATACACACATTAGATTCCAGCACAGCATTTCAAAAGAGGGTATGTTTTAAATTTCACCCAAGTCCATGTAAAATGCTACATTTTGTTTGCCTTGCAGTAGAAATTAAACATTTTCTAGTCAAGTATTTATATATTTCTTTCCCAAATAACAGTCTAAACAAGAGTGAGCTTTTATATATATATATATATATATAGGCTGTTAC
>NW_010142569.1:388-1666 GCF_000699245.1 Pterocles gutturalis | reverse complement strand
GGGGGGGTAGCTCAGAAGGTACACGGGATTCCTTCTTGTAACGGTACTTTAAAAAGAGGTTTTCCTTTTAAAGTTGGGGGGGGGGGAAAAAACCCAAACCAAACAAAACCACCTCCAAAGCCTTCTTGCCGGTTGTCCTCCAGAGCATCTGACAATGCTTTTGAATATAACGCTATTCTGGGAGCTGCAGGTATTGACAAGAGTGGCTTAAAATGAAAATCACTGCTTTGCAGAAAGTACTCGCAGGATACAAAATTAGGAATTTGTCTGAGGTACGAAACGATTTGTGGCACAGCTGGTATGTAAAATAAAACCATCAAACATCTTGTCATAATCAAATATTCCCTAAATCTGGATTAGCAACATTGCTTTTGAAAGATGTCGTTCCATATAAATGCCTTTAACGCCTGGTAGAAAATTCTTATGAACGTGTTGACAAATGAAATAACTCGGGTTATTTGATTAGTGTCCATGTAATCTGAATATTGGCTTGTATTGGGAAAGGAAATGTCAACCCCTTAATGCTTTTGAAAGGATGGATTTTCGCTGCAATTAAAGAGTAATCTTATACCAATCCACGCTTAAAGAGAATGAAGTCAAGAGTTTGTGTTTTCTTTTAAAATTTAGCTCGGGCAGAATGAACAACGTCAAAGAGCACAACGGGGATTTGGTAGCAGGCCCACCGCTGCATCTTGCCACCCACTCAGGGACGGGTTTATGTGCCGGTGGCATCTCTTAATACTGCTTTGGAAGCACTTTCTGACTTGGGGTGCAGATGTCAGGAAACCGAGACGAACAATTCCCACTGCACTTCCTGTCGCAAGAGTTTATATTTTTGCAGCCTTTACGCAAACAGCTACAGAAGGCGTAGGGACGGACAATCAGACGTTGACACCCTCCTTACGGGGCTTGGACCCCTGTGAGGCAGTGCGCTGGGGTAGCCTGTGTCCCCGGGTAACATCAGCATCTTACGGTCAGCATGGCTGCTGATGGCTGCTTTGATTTTCCTTCGAGCAATACGCGACCGAAGGAGCCCGTGCGCCCCCTGCCCCCGGCCCGCCCTGTCCCCCCGCTCCTCTCCCGTGGACACAAGCCCTAACCCCCTCGCACACCTCTCTCCGGTTTCGAACCTCGGGTTTCAGGCTTGCCCAGTGTATGTGACAGACCCCGGCAGGGCTTAGGCAGATCGAAAAACCTGTTTTGTTGAAATAGGCGGGGGGCCGCTCTGCAGAGACAGCCCCCAGCCCCCCGCCGGGCCCGGCCCTCCCCGCAGAGGCG
>NW_010142569.1:0-250 GCF_000699245.1 Pterocles gutturalis | reverse complement strand
CTCGTCCTTTGAAGGAAGCAGGTCAGGCAGCCTGCTCTCTTTGCAGACTGAGGTGATTTATTAGTGATCAGAGAAGGGCAATGCGCATTATCAGAAAATGGTTATTCCAAAAATTCTCCTCGTGCTGCTTTATTATTCTGCTTTGGAGAGCGCCTTGAAGTCTGCCACACTATTTTACGAAACAGTCGGATATTCACGAAGCACTGAGGCAATCTGAAGCGTATTTATTTCGTTTTGAAAGGCCGGGGTG
>NW_010142568.1:671-1057 GCF_000699245.1 Pterocles gutturalis | reverse complement strand
GGAGAGAAAGAAAAGTGCTCCACTGGGAGAGCCGGGGTGTGGGGCTGCCCCGTGTCACCGGGGAGGGGGGCTGAGCGGCACGGGGGGGCACACACCCTGGTTTGGAGCTGCTGCGAGGGGATGTACAGCCCAGGGAAGCCCAGGAGGTGCTGGGCAGCAGGACCCAGGCTGGAGATGCCCCCGTCCAACCCAGCCCCTGTTGTCCCCCAGGAAAAAAATCATCTCCCCGAGTCACTGGGCAGCGACCTCGGACTCTGCCGCGCTTATGGCCACGGCCCTGTTTAATCCCAGCTGCCCTGGAGCTGTGCCTGCAACTGGGTACAGCCAATAATGGGAAACGGGGAATAGCTTCCCATGGGATCCCCCGTTCCCTTAACAGCGGATGG
>NW_010142568.1:346-611 GCF_000699245.1 Pterocles gutturalis | reverse complement strand
GTTCTCTGCCCAGCCAGGCGTGCCCCTGGGGCAGAAAAACAAGCCGGTGAGAAACGGAACCATCAATATTTCCATTGCGGAGGAGGACGTTGGAGTCCAAAGATTAATTTATTTCAGATCACCTTGGGAGGTCAGGACAGAGCTGCCGGTTGATTTTTAATTTTTCTTTTTTTTGTTTTGCATCGTCTCCCCAGTTTTGTGCTTTTCCCACAAAATTGTCCTTCCTATTTATCCCAGTCGCTGATGAATCACCTAAGGAACATAA
>NW_010142568.1:0-330 GCF_000699245.1 Pterocles gutturalis | reverse complement strand
CCCCGCCTGCCTGGCTGACCCCTCCCTGCCCTCGCAGCGTTTAATGTTCTCATTAAAAATCAGGAGGGAAAGCTTGGCTTCGGAGGGGGCAGGCTGGGAACGGGCAGCGACGGGGCTTGTCTGTGCAGCGCAGGCGGCTGTCGGAGCAGCGCTGCCCCTGCACCGGGCTGCCCATGCATGCACCGAGCTGCTGTCCCCTGCCAGCCTCAGCTGCTTGCAAAACCCCGTGCGGCTGGAGCAGGGAGAACCCGGGATTCACCCCAGGAGGGCATGGGAAGGGGTGCCAGCGGTGTGAGATGACACGGATGCAGATGTCCCTGTGGCTCGCCC
>NW_010142567.1:0-2489 GCF_000699245.1 Pterocles gutturalis | reverse complement strand
GAGACGTCCAGCGCGCGCTTTCTGCTCTCCCACTGGCCTGGCTCAGCGCAGTGCTGACATCTGAAACTTCCCGACATAAATAAGTTTTATTAAGAAATGCTGTAAGCCGTCCCCCGCCGCCCCCCTGCCCCGGGGCTGGCGGCAGCGCGGTGTGTGACGTAGAGGGGACCCTGCGGAGAGAGGGGGGAGATGGGCGCTGCTCAGAGCATCCCCCAGACCAAGAGCAACAGGAAGCCTTCCCTGGGAGAGGTTAATACTGGAGGAAGATCTAATGAGTGCTTGATTTTTTGTTTATTTAGGTTTTGGACTTTTTTTTGCATGTGTTACGAAACACCTACAATTTGTCCTTGTCAAGCTGTGGATGAGGGGAAGAGGGGTCAGCTGGAGTCAGACAGCAGATGGAAACATTTTTCAGGAATACAATAGCATAAGTGAAGGAATTGTTGAGTAATGGGGGAAGAATAAATCCTCAGCATAAAAATCAGCTTGCATATATACACAGTATATTGCTGAATGTTTTCCAGGCTGGATTCTTCCCCTGGTTTCAGCATTTTGCTCTTTATACTGCAAATGCGAGTGCAGACTCAGATTCTGTACATCTACAGTGCTCAAGCAGTTAATAAACCAGTAACCATCTCTTCATAATACAGACAAATCAGGCACAAATTAAAAAATAACTTTAAAAAAAGAGGCAGCATAGGTTTCTTTTGTGTTTCCAGGGGAAAGAAAAAAATGTTGTGAGCAGGCTCTGTAACTTGGCTGTATTCCTGTAATGCCTTGTCGCTGGGTTTGAAAATAAACGGCTGTGGGATCTGGTGCCACAGCCTGGTGCCCATTTCCCATTTCCCCCGTGGGCAGCATTGGCCGTGCCACATATTGCAGCAGCAGATTGCAGCCACCCCGGGCGTCCTGATCCACTGCCCGGCACAGCTGAAGCTGCTGCCTCTGCCTCGATGGGTAGAGCCCCACCACACTCGTCCCCGCTCCCCTCGGCACCTGTCAGAGCACCAGGGACCGGTCCCCACGCCAGCGGTGGGGCAGGGGACACGCTGATCTCACCCCCCTCTGTGTCCCCGAGGCTGGGGCTGTGTCGCGTCGGGATGCGACGCTAGGGCAGTCGGCCAGGTTCATTCCCGGGGTAATGATATCAGCGGGGCAGGATCGCCTGGAGGTTAAAATCATTCATGCTTGTGTTTGCAAGGAGTGCAGGCAGGGTTATGCCTTCACTGGTACAGCCCGATCGCGTGGCTGGGAGGTTAAGGCTGCTTTGTCCAAGCTGACATTAATCAAGAGAACTTGGTATTTTCTGTTAATTACTTTGTATGCACTCAATGTAGGCCAGGCAGGCTGGGTTAGCCAATGCAAAATAAATCAAAGCTACATGAAAAATCCAAGAGCAACATTTCAACTGACAAAGTTCAGCTTGTAAGAGAGCTTTGTTCTTCAGTTTAAATCAAGCTGTCTGCTCAAGAGACCTCAGTCCATGCGTGCAGGAGCCCTTCCCTCGGTACCAATTCCACACGCAGAGCTGCGGAGCACGGGGGTTTTATCTGACACGGCCATGCTGCACTCATCTGCAGAGCATCACTTGGCAGCGAGCCACCGCGCCTGACGCTGCGCCTGGTTTTTACCTGCCCCTGCCGCAGATGAAAGCACGCTCACATCAGCCCCTTCACTGGCACTGCCGCTAGCAGCCGTTTAGCTGGTGCAGAGGGACGGTGCTGCGGTGGCGCGGGCGGGTGGTACCTGTCCCCAGCACCGCGGGGTGTCCGAGCGCGTGCCTCTGTCATTCGTCACTCGCTGGGTTGTGCCTCGGTGCCATCCCACCGCGCTCCTGGCTCTGTAAACCAAAGCCATAGCTGTTTCCTGACCCCAACCTGCAGTTGGTGTCTGATGGATACCATGTTGCAGACAAAGAGGATAAAAAGTGTTGAGCCAGGAGCACCACGGTGTCTGATCTGGGTCTCTCATCCCCTCCAGGACTCCCCGACCAATAAACTGCTGTACGCCAAGGAGATCCCCGAGTACAGGAAGATCGTGCAGCGATACTACAAGCAAATCCACGACATGCCCCCGCTCAGCGAGCAGGAGATGAACGCCCACCTCGCAGAGGAGTCACGGGTAAGGGTCTGGGCTGCAGCGGGAGGGGGGCTCGGTCGGCGCACCCCCGTGCCAGGGACGGGTCTGCGGGCTCAGAGCCCTGCCAGCGCAGGGAGCCTGCTCCGCTCTGCCCAACAGCAGGGAACACAGATAGGCTGCACCCAGCCACTGCTCAGATGCTGGAAGGAGCAAACAAGAATGGCTATTTTGCCTCAAACTTCCAGGCACAGGCTTCATCTGACCTAATTCCAAGCATCTTCAATTACTGGAGCTGCAGTAAACACCCACGAGTTAGCTTGAACCTAACTGGCTTTGGCACCGCTGGGAGTTGACAGCGAAATCCAGTGCCAAAGAAGTCTGGAGAAGGATCTTTGCAGTCCCGCAGCCCC